>NC_069500.1:1423911769-1424119269 GCF_027579735.1 Bombina bombina
TTTCATCAGACGGCAGAGCACAGCTGCTTCTTGCCATTTATAAATGAATTGAGGTTTAAAACAAAAAGCATGAATATTGAGCTTCCTCAGGGTGCACATTCATTTCCATATTTACTATAATATTTGTCACTTGCTAATGTAATTTTATTAAAAGAGGATATTGCCTTAGTCAGAATCACACTGATCAGGGGGGGCAAAAGGTAGATTGGGATCTAGCTGCAGATCTCTAAGTGATCCCAATAGATCACAAGGCTGTTGTGTGATTTCCCTCTCCGTCACTGACGGTATCAGCTTAAAGGGACATGAAACCCAAAATGTTCTTCTGTGACTCAGACGGAGCAAACAATTCAAAAACTCTTTCCTATTTACTTCTATTATCAAATGTGCTTTGTTCCCATGATATTCTGTGTTATAGAGATACCTAGGTAGGCTTCTAGAGCACTATGTGGCAGGAAATTGTGCTGCCCTCTAGTGCTCTTGCTAATGTATAATATTGTGTGTTATAGAGATACCTAGGTAGTATCTGTAGCACTACATGACAGGTAATAGTGCTGTTATCTAGTGCTCTTGCTAATGTATAATATTGTGTTATAGAGATACCTAGGTATTATCTGTAGCACTACATGATAGGTAATAGAGCTGTTATCTAGTGCTCTTGCTAATGTATAATATTGTGTTATAGAGATACCTAGGTAGTATCTGTAGCACTACATGACATGTAATAGTGCTGTTATCTAGTGCTCTTGCTAATGTATAATATTGTGCTATAGAGATACCTAGGTAGTATCTGTAGCGCTACATGACAGGTAATAGTGCTGTTATCTAGTGCTCTTGCTAATGTATAATATTGTGTGTTATAGAGATACCTAGGTAGTGTCTGTAGCACTACATGACAGGTAATAGTGCTGTTATCTAATGCTCTTGCTAATGTATAATATTGTGTTATAGAGATACCTAGGTAGTATCTGTAGCACTACATGACAGGTAATAGTGTTGTTATCTAGTGCTCTTGCTAATGTATAATATTATGTGTTATAGAGATACCTAGGTAGTATCTGTAGCACTACATGACAGGTAATAGTGCTGTATCTAGTGCTCTTGCTAATGTATAATATTGTGTGTTATAGAGACACCTAGGTAGTATCTGTAGCACTACATGACAGGTAATAGTGCTGTTATCTAGTGCTCTTGCTAATGTATAATATTGTGTGTTATAGAGATACCTAGGTAGTATCTGCAGCACTACATGACAGGTAATAGTGCTGTTATCTAGTGATCTTGCTAATGTATAATATTGTGTGTTATAGAGACACCTAGGTAGTATCTGTAGCACTCTATGACAGGTAATAGTGCTGTTATCTAGTGCTCTTGCTAATGTATAATATTGTGTGTTATAGAGATACCTAGGTAGTATCTGTAGCACTACATGACAGGTAATAGTGCTGTTATCTAGTGCTCTTGCTAATGTATAATATTGTGTGCTATAGAGATACCTAGGTAGTATCTGTAGCACTACATGACAGGTAATAGTGTTGTTATCTAGTGATCTTGCTAATGTATAATATTGTGTGTTATAGAGATACCTAGGTAGTATCTGTAGCACTACATGACAGGTAATAGTGCTGTTATCTAGTGCTCCTGCTAATGTATAATATTGTGCTATAGAGATACCTAGGTAGTATCTGTAGCACTACATGACAGGTAATAGTGTTGTTATCTAGTGATCTTGCTAATGTATAATATTGTGTGTTATAGAGATACCTAGGTAGTATCTGTAGCACTCTATGACAGGTAATAGTGCTGTTATCTAGTGCTCTTGCTAATGTATAATATTGTGTGTTATAGAGATACCTAGGTAGTATCTGTAGCACTACATGACAGGTAATAGTGCTGTTATCTAGTGCTCTTGCTAATGTATAATATTGTGTGCTATAGAGATACCTAGGTAGTATCTGTAGCACTACATGACAGGTAATAGTGTTGTTATCTAGTGATCTTGCTAATGTATAATATTGTGTGTTATAGAGATACCTAGGTAGTATCTGTAGCACTACATGACAGGTAATAGTGCTGTTATCTAGTGCTCTTGCTAATGTATAATATTGTGCTATAGAGATACCTAGGTAGTATCTGTAGCACTACATGACAGGTAATAGTGTTGTTATCTAGTGATCTTGCTAATGTATAATAGTGTGTGTTATAGAGATACCTAGGTAGTATCTGTAGCACTACATGACAGGTAATAGTGCTGTTATCTAGTGCTCCTGCTAATGTATAATATTATGTGTTATAGAGATACCTAGGTAGTATCTGTAGCACTACATGACAGGTAATAGTGCTGTTATCTAGTGCTCTTGCTAATGTATAATATTGTGTGTTATAGAGATACCTAGGTAGTATCTGTAGCACTACATGACAGGTAATAGTGCTGTTATCTAGTGCTCTTGCTAATGTATAATATTGTGTGTTATAGAGATACCTAGGTAGTACCTGTAGCACTACATGACAGGTAATAGTGCTGTTATCTAGTGCTCTTCCTAATGTATAATATTGTGTGTTATAGAGATACCTAGGTAGTATCTGTAGCACTACATGACAGGTAATAGTGCTGTTATCTAGTGCTCTTCCTAATGTATAATATTGTGTGTTATAGAGATACCTAGGTAGTATCTGTAGCACTACATGACAGGTAATAGTGCTGTTATCTAGTGCTCTTGCTAATGTATAATATTGTGCTATAGAGATACCTAGGTAGTATCTGTAGCACTACATGACAGGTAATAGTGTTGTTATCTAGTGATCTTGCTAATGTATAATATTGTGTGTTATAGAGATACCTAGGTAGTATCTGTAGCACTACATGACAGGTAATAGTGCTGTTATCTAGTGCTCCTGCTAATGTATAATATTATGTGTTATAGAGATACCTAGGTAGTATCTGTAGCACTACATGACAGGTAATAGTGCTGTTATCTAGTGCTCCTGCTAATGTATAATATTATGTGTTATAGAGATACCTAGGTAGTATCTGTAGCACTACATGACAGGTAATAGTGCTATTATCTAGTGCTCTTGCTAATGTATAATATGTGTTATAGAGATACCTAGGTAGTATCTGTAGCACTACATGACAGGTAATAGTTCTGTTATCTAGTGCTCTTGCTAATGTATAATATTATGTGTTATAGAGATACCTAGGTAGTATCTGTAGCACTACATGACAGGTAATAGTGCTGTTATCTAGTGCCCTTGCTAATGTATAATATTGTGTGTTATAGAGATACCTAGGTAGTATCTGTAGCACTACATGACCGGTAATAGTGCTGTTATCTAGTGCTCTTGCTAATGTATAATATTGTGTTATAGAGATACCTAGGTAGTATCTGTAGCACTACATGACAGGTAATAGTGCTGTTATCTAGTGCTCTTGCTAATGTATAATATTGTGTGTTATAGAGATACCTAGGTAGTATCTGTAGCACTACATGACAGGTAATAGTGCTGTTATCTAGTGCTCTTGCTAATGTATAATATTGTGCTATAGAGATACCTAGGTAGTATCTGTAGCACTACATGACAGGTAATAGTGCTGTTATCTAGTGCTCTTGCTAATGTATAATATTGTGTTATAGAGATACCTAGGTAGTATCTGTAGCACTACATGACAGGTAATAGTGCTGTTATCTAGTGCTCTTGCTAATGTATAATATTGTGTGTTATAGAGATACCTAGGTAGTATCTGTAGCACTACATGACAGGTAATAGTGCTGTTATCTAGTGCTCTTGCTAATGTATAATATTGTGCTATAGAGATACCTAGGTAGTATCTGTAGCACTACATGACAGGTAATAGTGCTGTTATCTAGTGCTCTTGCTAATGTATAATATTGTGTTATAGAGATACCTAGGTAGTATCTGTAGCACTACATGACAGGTAATAGTGCTGTTATCTAGTGCTCTTGCTAATGTAGAATATTGTGTGTTATAGAGATACCTAGGTAGTATCTGTAGCACTACATGACAGGTAATAGTGCTGTTATCTAGTGCTCTTGCTAATGTATAATATTGTGTGTTATAGAGATACCTAGGTAGTATCTGTAGCACTACATGACAGGTAATAGTGCTGTTGCTAATGTATAATATTGTGTGTTATAGAGATACCTAGGTAGTATCTGTAGCACTACATGACAGGTAATAGTGCTGTTATCTAGTGCTCTTGCTAATGTATAATATTGTGTGTTATGGAGATACCTAGGTAGTATCTGTGGCACTACATGACAGGTAATAGTGCTGTTATCTATTGCTCTTGCTAATGTATAATATTGTGTGTTATAGAGATACCTAGGTAGTATCTGTAGCACTACATGACAGGTAATAGTGCTGTTATCTAGTGCCCTTGCTAATGTATAATATTGTGTGTTATAGAGATACCTAGGTAGTATCTGTAGCGCTACATGACAGGTAATAGTGCTGTTATCTAGTGCTCTTGCTAATGTATAATATTATGTGTTATAGAGATACCTAGGTAGTATCTGTAGCACTACATGACAAGTAATAGTGCTGATATCTAGTGCTCTTGCTAATGTATAATATTGTGTGTTATAGAGATACCTAGGTAGTATCTGTAGCACTACATGACAGGTAATAGTGCTGTTATCTAGTGCTCTTGCTAATGTATAATATTGTGTTATATAGATACCTAGGTAGCATCTGTAGCACTACATGACAGGTAATAGTGCTGTTATCTAGTGCTCTTGCTAATGTAGAATATTGTGTGTTATAGAGATACCTAGGTAGTATCTGTAGCACTACATGACAGGTAATAGTGCTGTTATCTAGTGCTCTTGCTAATGTAGAATATTGTGTGTTATAGAGATACCTAGGTAGTATCTGTAGCACTACATGACAGGTAATAGTGCTGTTGCTAATGTATAATATTGTGTGTTATAGAGATACCTAGGTAGTATCTGTAGCACTACATGACAGGTAATAGTGCTGTTATCTAGTGCTCTTGCTAATGTATAATATTGTGTGTTATGGAGATACCTAGGTAGTATCTGTGGCACTACATGACAGGTAATAGTGCTGTTATCTATTGCTCTTGCTAATGTATAATATTGTGTGTTATAGAGATACCTAGGTAGTATCTGTAGCACTACATGACAGGTAATAGTGCTGTTATCTAGTGCCCTTGCTAATGTATAATATTGTGTGTTATAGAGATACCTAGGTAGTATCTGTAGCGCTACATGACAGGTAATAGTGCTGTTATCTAGTGCTCTTGCTAATGTATAATATTATGTGTTATAGAGATACCTAGGTAGTATCTGTAGCTCTACATGACAGGTAATAGTGCTGGTATCTAATGCTCTTGCTAATGTATAATATTGTGTTATAGAGATACATAGGTAGTATCTTTAGCACTACATGACAGATAATAGTGCTGTTATCTAGTGCTCTTGCTAATGTATAATATTGTGTGTTATAGATATACCTAGGTAGTATCTGTAGCACTACATGACAGGTAATAGTGCTTTATCTAGTGCTCTTGCTAATGTATAATATTGTGTGTTATAGAGATACCTAGGTAGTATCTGTAGCACTACATGACAGGTAATAGTGCTGTTATCTAGTGCTCTTGCTAATGTATAATATTGTGTGTTATAGAGATACCTAGGTAGTATCTGTAGCACTACATGACAGGTAATAGTGCTGTATCTAGTGCTCTTGCTAATGTATAATATTGTGTGTTATAGAGATACCTAGGTAGTATCTGTAGCACTACATGACAGGTAATAGTGCTGTTATCTAGTGCTCTTGCTAATGTATAATATTGTGTGTTATAGAGATACCTAGGTAGTATCTGTAGCACTACATGACAGGTAATAGTGCTGTTATCTAGTGCTCTTGCTAATGTATAATATTGTGTTATAGAGATACATAGGTAGTATCTGTAGCGCTACATGACAGGTAATAGTGCTGTTATCTAGTGCTCTTGCTAATGTATAATATTGTGTGTTATAGAGATACCTAGGTAGTATCTGTAGCACTACATGACCGGTAATAGTGCTGTTATCTAGTGTTCTTGCTAATGTATAATATTGTGTTATAGAGATACCTAGGTAGTATCTGTAGCGCTACATGACAGGTAATAGTGCTGTTATCTAGTGCTCTTGCTAATGTATAATATTGTGTTATAGAGATACCTAGGTAGTATCTGTAGCGCTACATGACAGGTAATAGTGCTGTTATCTAGTGCTCTTGCTAATGTATAATATTGTGTTAAAGAGATACCTAGGTAGGCTTCTAGAGCACTATGTGGCAGGAAATAGTGCTGTTATCTAGTGCTCTTGCAAATGGATAACATTCTTGCAAAACTGCTGCCATATAGTGCTCCCGACACGTGCACGCTCCTGAGCATACGGCCTGTTTTTCAATAAAAGAAACCAAGAGAATGAAGATCAATTGATAATAGAAGTAAATTAGAAAGGTTTTTAAAATTGCTGTTCTATCTTAATCATGACATAAAAATGTGGGTTTGATGTCCCTCTGATAGAACTGTGTTTTACACAAATATATTCAGCATCACCCAGTGATTCAGTGACTGTAGACTCTATAATCTCCCTTTAATGACGAGGTCGCTCTATAAATCCATCCTTTTGTCTAAGGAAAATAACGGTAACTGTGTACATTTTATTGTTGTTCAGAGTGCTGAAGCCACCACGAGTTCTAGGATTAGAGTATAGTTACAGGACCACTCAGTGCAGTAGAATTGCATAATTAACAAGTGCATAATAAAAAAACAATGCAGTATCACCTATTCTGAATTTCAAAGAAGCAGTAGATTTTTTTTCTGACAAATTAATTTTTTTCTCCCATTTTCCGCCTCTTTGTATCATGTGACAGACATCAGCCAATCACAGACTAGTATACGTATACCCTATGAGCTTGTGCACAGTTGTGTCCCAGAAAGTGTGAATATAAAAAGAATGTGCACAATTTGATAATGGGAAGTAAATTGTAAAGTGTCTTAAAGCTGCTGCTCTATCTGATTCATAAAAGTTTAAATTGAGTAAAGTGTCCCTTTAATTGACAGTCATTTCTATGTATGCATACTTTATAAAATCAATTAAGAAGTGCAATGTATAGATCTACATATAAAATACAGCTGTATTAGAGCATTTTAAATCAAGACCTTTGCTAGAACAAAACCATCCCAGAGGGGGGAGAGTTAAACAATGCTGTACTGATTGCCTGTGATGATTAACAAGTCATGCTCTCACCATGGGGTCGATCCGATATAAATCGTCGCCCGCAAAAGCCGGCGACGCCAATATTTGCGCGGGTTTGGTATCACATATACGGCGTAACCTAGAAGTTACGCCCGTATATTTCTGCCGTCGCCCGCAGTTTTTTGGGCCATAGGCAGGTATACCAAACCCGCGCAGTTTGGTATCCAATATGCAGCGTAAGGACTTACGTGGCGAAAATGGAGAAAACTTACTCCATTTTCACCTCGCCACAAAAAGCAGCCGTAAGAAGCCTTACGCTGACTATTGGAGCCCCGTAACTCCCTAAACTAACTAGAAAATAAACCTAACACCTAACGCATGCGCAATGTCTATCTCCCTGTCAACCGCGATCTGCTAAAATAAACCTAACACCTAACGCATGCGCAATGTCTATCTCCCTGTCAACCGCGACCCCCCCCCCCCCGAAATCCCTAATAAAGTTATTACCCCCTAAACCGCCGCTCCCGGACCCCGCCGCCATCTACATAAACTAACCCCCTACTGTGAGCCTCTAAAACCGCCGCCATCTACCTTATCTATCCCCTAATCTGACCCCTTACACCGCCGCCACCTATATAAAAATTATTAACCCCTAATGTAAGCCCCTTACACCGCCGCCATCTCTATTAAAATGATTAACCCCTAATTTAATCTACCTACCCCGCCGCCAGCTATATTATCTATATTAACCCTAAGTATATTATAGTTAATATAGGTATTACATTATATATATTAACTATATTAACCCTAATTATATTAGGGTTAATATAGTTAATATAGTTACTATAGTATTTATATTAACTATATTAACTCTATCTAACCCTAACTAAATTTATATTAAATTAATCTAATTCATTTATAAACTAAAATATTCCTATTTAAATCTAAATACTTACCTATAAAATAAACCCTAAGATAGCTACAATATAATTAATAATTACATTGTAGCTATGTTAGGGTTAATATTTATTTTACAGGTAAATTGTTAATTATTTTAACTAGGTATAATAGATATTAAATAGTTATTAACTATTTAATATCTACCTAGTTACCTCTACCTTTAAATGACGTCATCCAAGATGGCGTCCGCCGAATTCCGATTGGCTGATAGGATTATATCAGCCAATCGGAATTAAGTTAAAAAAATCTGATTGGCTGATTGAATCAGCCAATCAGATTCAAGTTCAATCCGATTGGCTGATCCAATCAGCCAATCAGATTGAGCTCGCATTCTATTGGCTGTTAGTGTAGGTGTATTTGTAACTTAGGTTAGGATTTATTTTACAGGTAATTGGGTAATTATTTTAACTAGGTAGATATGAAATAGTTAATAACTATTTAATATCTATTATACCTAGTTAAAATAATTAACAATTTACCTGTAAAATAAATATTAACCCTAACATAGCTACAATGTAATTATTAATTATATTGTAGCTATCTTAGGGTTTATTTTATAGGTAAGTATTTAGATTTAAATAGGAATATTTTAGTTTATAAATGAATTAGATTAATTTAATATAAATTTAGTTAGGGTTAGAAAGAGTTAATATAGTTAATATAAATACTATAGTAACTATATTAACTATATTAACCCTAATATAATTAGGGTTAATATAGTTAATATATATAATGTAATACCTATATTAACTATAATATACTTAGGGTTAATATAGATAATATAGCTGGCGGCGGGGTAGGTAGATTAAATTAGGGGTTAATCATTTTAATAGAGATGGCGGCGGTGTAAGGGGCTTACATTAGGGGTTAATAATTTTAATATAGATGGCGGCGGTGTTAGGGGCTCACTTTAGGGGGTTATAGATATAATATAGCTGGCGGCGGGGTACGGGAGCGGCGGTTTAGGGGTTAATAACTTTATTAGGTTGCGGCGGGGTAAAGGAGCGGCGGTTTAGGGGTTAATAGCTTTTTTATTGTTAGGCTAGTGAGGGGGGATAGCGGATAGAGGGTTAGACAGTGCGGGCTATGTTAGGGAGGCGTGTTAGACAGTGCGGGCTATGTTAGGGAGGCGTGTTAGACAGTGCGGGCTATGTTAGGGAGGCGTGTTAGACAGTGCGGGCTATGTTAGGGAGGCGTGTTAGACAGTGCGGGCTATGTTAGGGAGGCGTGTTAGACAGTGCGGGTGTTTTAAACTTTAGTCAGGTTTTATAGGCGCCGGCAGTTTCTAACGTGCCGCAAGTCACTGGCGACGCCAGAAATTTGTACTTACGCAGATTTCTGGACATCGCTGGTTTGTGAGACTTACGGCACGTTAGCAAGTGACGGCGACTTATATGGGATGGCTCGAGTTGCGAGCTGAAACTGCGGGCGACGCCGGTTCCCTCGCTTGCGCCGCAAACTGCGATCGATATCGGATCGCGCCCCATATTGGTAGCTTGAGAGCAGAGGGCGTGGCTGCGTAAGAAAGTGCCCATTTATTGAGAACTGTGGACAGCAAATGTCACCTTGTAAGCCCCAAACCTGAGAGGACAGATTTATCTTGTCCACCTGATTGCTCAATAATAAGGGCCCTTAGTCTCTATGGTTCTCAAAGCCAGGGCTACAGGGTTACTCCTCAGCAATACAAAATGGAGACCTGATTTTTCTCTGATTACCAATACAGTGATTCATGATTTACTCTGAGGTTTGATAAAAAAGAAAATTAGATTTTTTGTGAAAAAACAATGTTCTACAAGCATTCCGCGTGTATTTAGAGCTAACAAATGCAGACTTTACTTTTAAAACCTGTCTAAAAACATTTACCTATCCCTTATGACAACATGACATTATAGACTCCTCTTTTTTAACCTTCTATTTAATTATGTGAAACCAGTTTTTCATTTTCAGAAGTGCTGGTCATTTGCATTAGTGTGCTGTTTGCTGTGCTCTGCACAATTTACTAAATATATGATATACAAGGAATTCAAAATGATTTTCTGATATAGATTTGGGCTCCAGAGAAATTCTGAGCTACACTGTAAATCTTTATCCTTGGATTCTTGTAGATTTTCTGTGATGCATGATTTTAGTGTACAGGCGAACTTTAGAGTGGCCTTATCTATATATAGAGAGACAAACTTATTAGCGAACACAAGAGAGGTTTTCTACCTGCTGGGTCACAAGATCATGTAATGCACAGACACGATTCTTTGTATAGGCAAAGATTTTTTTAAAACACGGTTTATTGAAAACAGTGAGCTGAAATCAGCAGGGAATAGCAAAAGCAGCGGAAGACTGGTTGGCAAAGGACGTGATTGATGCTGGAACTTTATTTATTTATTAGGATATTTTGTTCTATTAACTGTACACATAAAATACAATATGAATGTTCAGAATGTTAGCATTTTTTATACATTACTAGTACTATGAAGTTTAATGATATTAGTTGTAAAATGGAGTACTGTTATTTTTGGAGAATATGTTGCTGCTGCTGTGTTTTATTACACTATGAACTGTGTGAGCCACAGTGACACATATAGGACAATAACACAGCCAGAACATACAATGCAGGAATGTCTAAGCATTTGTCTGAAGAATATATATATATCCAATGGAACAAAGATGGTGTCAGCACTGCTTCTTTAGTTAAACAAACATCTTTATTGTGACATAGAGGAACAGCAACGTTTCGGGTCCCACAGACCCTTAGTCATGCTCATGACTAAGGGTCTGTGGGACCCAAATGTTGCTGTTCCTCTATGTCACAATAAAGATGTTTGTTTAACTAAATAATATTTGAGGAGTTGCAGAACCCTCAGGCAGATGTGCACTTAACATATGGGCTTGAATTCCCTTTGTAAATACTGGTGCTGGACCTGCTACTCCCTATATATATATATATATATATATATATATATATATATATATATATATATATATATATATATATATATATATATATATATATATATATATATATATATATATATATATATATATATATATATAATGACCAAGGTTGCATACTCTTTTAGCACACTTTGCCTTTTCACAGGGAAAAAAATGATCATAATATAAGCCTGTGGCTTAGTTCAGTGAGTGCAAGGGTTAACAACACTCTCTAGTCAGTCCAAGACTTAGAAAACATGCCCAAACTCCCCTTTAATCCCACCCACACTAAACCTATCTCTAAGCTGCTACCATTTAAGATTTATTCATATGGCAAATCTTAAGGAAACCCAGACTTACAAATTAAATCCCAGAATACCATTTAGCAAAAAAAAAATCACAGTATAAATACTACCAGTATCTTTCAGTAACGTGGTTCAAATATTTGACAAAGGCAAAATTAATCAGTGTATATTTATTATGGAAAAAATTATACACAGTAGATTATTCATAAAAAGATGCTAACAATTAGAAATATACACAAGCAAACAGTTTTTTTAAATAAAAAGAGAAATAATAGAAACCTTATACTTTCCTAGCTTAGGTATCTACACCAAGGGAGATTGGCAGGAAAAGATGGTCACTCACTCTGTCGATACACAGCCTTCCATGTGAAATGAACAACTTGTATTGTTAAACACAACATTTTATACCTGTTTCTATGATATCAAATAGCTTAACCCAACATTCTTACAGAGGGGCCAGAGGTCATACAATTCAGAATCTATGGATGAAATTATAGAACACCTTATAACTTCTAATATGCATATTCAGCACATACACCTATATAAACAATGTCCCAGTGATATCATGAGAATTAGTTTGGTAACAATTATGACATGGTTGTCATATTTTCATCATCTAGTGTCATAATATGGTTAAAAGCATGTTGTACTAGTGTCCTCTAAACAACCTTATCTAGCTCCGGGTAGAGGCACTGCTTTTTGTCTCTTGTGCTGACATTTTTACTTGCTTGATGCATCAATAGATATGCAATAACATTTGGTCAAGTGGAACTTAGAAAGTATTTATGAGGGGTTCTGGCTTATCTAAGGGAAAACCCAGCAACGAAAAAAAACATAGCAACATATTTCTTCTTGAAAAAACAAATGTTTTTAGCACACAAGGTAAAGAAAATTAACCCCATAGCATCTAAATCATGAGGTATTCATGACAATATATATATATATAAACTTAAAATCAACCAGAGTTGATATGGATTCGGACCAATGCATCAATGATGTATATACTGGGGGTGATGCTGCTGAAAGCCATCTATACTGACCTTTCTGTAGTGCTATAGTTGTGTTGTGTGACTGAACATCCCCTACCTGACCTTTACTAGACCTGTCCTTGTGACTATAATCTGATAATTCTTGTTTTCCCAAGTTCTAACTCCAGAAAATCATTTGTATATGATTTGCTCGTTAGTTCGAATTCAAGGTCTTGAATTGGATTAACCTTAATATCTCAACCAAGAAGATTGGTAACTCACCTCTGTGCATTGGTTACCAAGATTAAAGCTTTACTCCCTGATGGTTCATTGTTATATCCTAAATATAACAGCATGGTCATGGGAAGATAATGACCACTTTTGGTGTTCATGTCTTTTCGGAGCTGGATTCCTACTTCTGAAAGTGCACCATACTAAGATGTGTGGAAATCCATATCTTAGAGTGTTTCACTTTTAAAAGAATAAATATGGCTTTAAAAAGAACCAAACACCATGTGCAGCCACTTTCTTCTACATTTGGATGCTAACTAAACATCTGAATGCTCATGCCGAGTTCCTAACACATCCCTATTATATCATTCCTCAGTACTACTTGTTCCTAACTCATCCTTATAGTATCATTCCTCAGTACTGCCATGCTCACAGGAGCTGTCGGACTTAGGGTTGCATTTTGCACTAAAAGAGGCCAGTGAGATAGGCTTTTTAATGGATCTACCACTTTTAGGCATAGCTGAGGAAACAGAGAGCCAATGCAAGTTTATTGTACAGGACACTGAAGGATCGGATACCGGAAGCAGAATAGATGAGCAGGTGCACCTACTCCAGAGCTGGAAACAGAGGTAACGCCCAGGATAGTACCAGGAACAGGAATGTCCACTCTAAGGCTGAGACCAGAGTGCCCACTTGAGGCCTAGACAAGAATGCCCAGATGAGGCCGAAAACAGGAATGCCCACTTAAGGCCAAAGACTGGAATGCCCACTTGAGGCCAAAGACTGGATTGCCCACTTGAGGCTGAAGACTGTAACAGGATACAGAAGAACTTGGAAACAGGAACTGGAGACTAGCACTTGGCAGATACCCTCTGTAGAGATAGGGTACAGGAACTGGATACAGTAACTTGACAGACACCCACTGCAGAGTTTGAGTGCAGTAGCTGGAGACATGTGGTGCTGGCAGCCATTTTACTCACCTCTCTTCCTGACTATGGTGCATTGTGGGGGGATGCTGCTCATTTCATACACTTCCTTTTATGGCCAGACTGGTGTGCATCATCCATGTGATACAGGATACAGTCTCAGAATTGTGATGTCATCACTTATTATTTAAAGGGCCTCTGTTCAGTATGCTTTGCCTTTGCGTTGTGTCAGACCTGTTTGTGAGAGTTCCTGTGTATTACCTGGCTGCCTGACGTCCTTCCTGGTTCCTGATCCCTGGCTTGTTCCTGACTCTGCTGTTTTCCTTGTTCCTGATTCCGGCTCATCTGACTATTCACTTTGGCTCCTGACTCGGCTCGTTTGACTACCAGCTCTGGTTTTGACTCCTGGCTTGTTATTTGACTTGTGGACTTTTTATTATTTTTTGCTATTAATAAAGGTGTGATTATTTTTGCACTTCTTGTCTCAGTCTGATTCCTGGCACCCTGACAGAGACTGGCACTTGGCAGACACTCCCTGCAGAACTTGGATGCAATAGCTATATACAGGAACTTGTGCAGGGCTACTCACTGAAACAGGATACCAGTGCTTGGCAGGCACATCCTGCAGGACTTGGGTACAGGAGCAGGATACCAGAGAAGGCAGGATGGTGACAAAAGATAACAAGTATGAGTGACAGGCTGGTGATGAAAGAATAGCCAGGAGACAAGCCGAGTTTCAGATACCTGAGAGCAGTCCAATAAGTAACTAAATACAGTAAGAATCTGTTAGAGTAGTCAGGAGACAAAGCCAACTTCGGTTTACCAGAATAGCAGTCCGATCTTTGATCAACCAAAATGGATATCCAAAAAAGTAGTCAAGAAGAAAGCTGAATTAAGGAACCAAAAAACAGAAACTTAGGAATGTTAGAGGCACTAACAGACTGAAAGAACCACAATGTCAGGGCAGGGAGTAGCCTTTTATAGCAGTGCTGACGTGGTAACTGCCTTAAGCTGGCAGGCAGGAGGAGCTAAAGAGCACAAGTGCAGGCAATAGGTCTCCCAAAGTATGAACACAAGCTAAAGCCCTCTGGTGGCAAAGGGACAGGGCTACAGACTGTGAATCAGGAGTCCCAGATTCAATCCCAGGCTGGGCTGTGACAATACCCCCTCCCCATGGATGTCCTTTGGTGGCTTTAGCTTCTTCTTGCATCCAGAAATTCGCTATCCACACTAGTGTACTGTCAGAAGAAAAGATACCGTCAGGGCAAGTAGGCTCAGATAAGACTAAATAAGGAAGGACATTTTACTGACTGCTGCAATAGTGCACTCTTTCATCCCTGCTAGGGAGCCAGGGACACAGACATCAGTTGGTGACTCATGAATAGGATTCCAAGCAGAATTCTTTGGTGTTCTCACAGAACAGTAGAAGATGACATGATCAGAGCCCCCACAATAGTAGCAGAGTATTTGAGCTCTCCTTCTTGCCCTCTCTGTTGCAGAAACAAACATTTTAGCAGCTTTGGGATTTCCCTCTGCAATTGGTTTAGATCTCTGGTTTTCAAACCTGTGCTCAGGCCTCTCCAACAGGCCAGATTTTCAGGATTACGATGGATGAGAGCAGGTAAAATAACCATGTTAACTAATCAGCTGATTTTTTCACCTGTGCTCCAGTTCAGATATCCTCAAAATGTGGCCTGTTAGGGAGGTTGAAAACCAGTGGTTTAGATATAAAGGGAGTCCTGGGAGAATCAGAGGAGGGGCACATTTCAGGAGTACATTTGAAAAAAAATTCTGCAGAAGGTCTCTCTGAATACCAGTAGTCAAGGGCTGTGTTACTGACAATATTATCTTAGACAACTCCTGAAGCTTTTGAAAAAACTTTTGTATCTATTGTGTCATTATAATAACTTGCGCCAAAAGGGAAGACAAGAATATCACCACCTCCTTAAAGGGACAGTCAAGTCCAAAAAAACTTTCATGATTCAAATAGGGCATGCACCTGCACCGCAAACTCACCTTAATAAACTTAATACATTGTATAACTCCTTCTTCCGCTTTGTGCTACAATTTAACTGCAGGACCCACCATTGTGACATGCTAAAAGAACTAAACTGGCTGTCGCTGGAATCCAGACGCTCCCTCCATCTTTCCTGCCTTGTGTTTAAGAGCCTTTCTGGGAAGCTCCCACCCTACCTGAGCAGATTCCCACCTCCTATACCCTCCGATCCAGTACCAGCACATTATTTAGTTTGCCTCAATACAAAAATAAAGCAGCTCGATCCTCCTTTTCCTACAGAGCGCCACAGTTATAGAACGACCTCCCGCACACTTTCAAACCTTCCCCAAGCCTAATATCCTTTAAGAGATCCCTCTCTACATATCTCAAAACAGAATGCACCTGTCATTGTTGATTATATATTTCCTACCTGTTCTATGTAAAATGTTTGCATATATTGTGTATTATTATTGTTTTTATTTTATTGTACCCTATTGTATCAATGCAATGTTTTGTGAACACAGGACATACTTGAAAATGAGAGAAATCTCAATGTATCCTTCTTGGTAAAATATTTTATAAATAAATAAATAAATGTCATTTTAATCAAATTTTCAATGTACTTTTATCACCAATTTTGCTTTGTTCTCTTGGTATTCTTAGTTGAAAGCTAAATCTAGGAGGTTCATATGCTAATTTCTTAGACCTTGAAGGTCGCCTCTAATCTAAATGCATTTTGACAGTTTTTCACCACTAGAGGGCGTTAGTTAATGTGTTTCATATAGATAAAATTGAGCTCATGCACGTGAATTTACTGAAGAGTGAGCACTGATTGGCTAAAATGCAATTCTGTCAAAATAACTGCAATAAGGGGGCAGTCTGCAGAGGCTTAGATACAAGGTAATTACAGAGTTAAAACGTATATTAATATAACAGTGTTGGTTATGTAAAACTGGGGAATGGGTAATAAAAGGATTATCTATCTTTTAAAACAACAACAATTCTGGTGTTGACTGTCCCTTTAAGCTCCGATGTCTGGCCCTGACATACTTGTTATCCTTTGCTGAAGGAACATTGCACTACTGGCAGATAGCTGAACACATCTAGTTAGCCAATCCCAATAGACTAATGTGTGCAGGCACCAATCACCAGCTAGCTCCAACTAGTTTGGGTTATGTGCATATTATTTTCATAAAAGGATATCAAGAAAACAAAGCACATTTGTAAACAGAAGTGAATTTAAAAGTGTCTTAAAATGACTGGCTCTATATGAATCATGCGAGTTTAATTTTAACTTTCCTATCCCTTTAAACTTGTGTAAAACTACTGTTTCATAGTCACCTCATTCTTTACATCGATTTTTTTCTTTGACAAATACTTTTAGGCTTCATAACTAACTAGCGAGTAATTTATTTTTTCATTAATAAACTAAAGAAATTCACTATTTTATAACTTGAAGAAAGAAAAAAAAAAAATACCTGTCCTGTTAAAAAAGCGTTAAGCTGGGATTGGGGGGAAAAAGACGCTTTTGATTAATGAGGTATTTTTTTCCAGCTGTCAGTGAGTCACTCTGTGTTACTAAAAGCGGCAAAACCTGCCTAGAGTCATTGGCTGTTCTGATAACAAAGGGATTTTATGTGGCATCTATCAGGGTTTAAATGTAGCTTCCGTCTGAGCCATTATTCACCTGAAAGAGATTCAATATCAGCTACAGTATCAGCCTAGAAGTCTGGGGCTGTGAGAGGAACACAGATGTCACTGCAATTTGTGATACAGGGAAAGAGGTTTATGTTCCCTGGCAGGAATTTAGCGTAGTTATAGAGAGATAAGTCATCAGCAACAGGAGAGACGAAATGGAAGAATCTCTCAGTATTTGAATGTTCATTGTATCATTTAGAAAACAAAATGAAGATATATATTATTGTAAATACACTTTTCTAGATAATTACTTAAAAGAATATTAAACACTAAGGGACAGAATATAAGTGGAGTGGAAAAAAAATCACTTTCGCTAAAGCGATATTTGCGCTCCACTTTGTAACGCACGCAAATGTGAGTTGGTATTATGAGTTAGGTGCAATGCGAACGTGACCTCGTGTTTGCATTGCACGGAAGCATTGCAGTCATGAGAGAGCGATTCCATAGGCTCCAATGGGAGCCTTGTTCTGCAGCCGTCATACAGGGCACAGAACCTAAGGGGCTAAGTCACACAGCGATGGGCAGCAATATTAAATTTATATGTATATGCTTATATGTATTTACAGGGAACACACAGTTCCTATAGACAGCACTTTACACACCCACCAAATATTGCTCCTTATAACTGTCTTATGCAAATGCTAATATTTTTATTTTTAAATAAAGATTAATGCACTGAAACTTGGGGGCAATGGGGGGAGGTTTAGCAAACCAGAATTAAAATGAACGAATTATCTATAAATTAGCGCTCTACTTGTAATCTAGCCCTCATTTATGCATGCTCCTCCCTCTAATCATGGGTGCAGCCATTTTGAATCTTAGGTCGCACTGCAGGTATATGAAGGAGAGTTACTGCACACAAGCACATCAGTTAAAGGCAAATATCAAGATGGCAGCACACATAACTAGAGGGAGGTGGCCAATATCGTCAATACTATACTTAGAAATGTCTTTATTGTTTAATGCCCCTTTATAGATAAATACACAATTTCCTACATTTACATATGGAAAAAATTAGTAGTTGGTAGCTAAAGGGACACAAAACCTGTCAAATGGCACATTCCACCCGCCACTTTCCTTAACTGGAATAGACAATTAGACTTGCATGGGGAGATGATGGAGCTTGCCATTTTTACAAAATCTCATTTATCAGAAATGATAAGATAATAAACTGATATTTAGAGACAGATATGTGACAGGGTTATGCTTCTCAAGTCTGCAATGTGCTTATTTAGTTCTCAGGACTGGAAAATGCACAATTTTCAGACTTAAAGGGACACCCAATTTTTTTCTTTTGTGATTCAGATAGAGCATGCAATTTTAAGCAACTTTCTAATTTACTCCTATTATCAATTTTTCTTCGTTCTCTTGCTAACTTTATTTGAAAAAGAAGGCATCTAACCTTTTTTCTTTGTTCAGAGCTCTGGACAGAGCTTTTTTTATTGGTGGAAGAATGTATCCACCAATCAGCAAGGACAACCCAGGTTGTTCACCAAAAATGGGCCGGCATTTAAACTTACATTCTTGCATTTCAAATAAAGATACCAAGAGAATAAAACAAATTTGATAATAGGAGTAAATTAGAAAGTTGCTTAAAATGGCATGCTCTATCTGAATCATTAAAGAAAAAATTTGGGTTCAGTGTCCCTTTAAATGACAAGAAAAAAATGACAAAATAAATATGGATTGTTTATTATGTATAATAAACCATTTTATATTTCAGTCTAAAAGTGTTTACAAACTTTTTAAAAGTGCTCAGGAACCATTAAAATATTCTAGCATTCCTCTTCTAGACAACATAAGTACCAAGTCCTTTTGGGTTTTCCTGAAGAGTAGATTTTAAATTTGATTCCCTTTATTTTTAAGTGTAATCCAACATAAATATTACTGTGTACCCCTGTAGAAGTCTATTTTGTGAGGAATCTAGTGCTATCCAACATGCCGATGTTAGCATGTAGACTGGCAATTAACTCTTGATTTGTAATATTTGTAATATGAGTCCATGTAATGTGTAATATAAGTGCGTGTAATGTGTAATATGAGTGTTTGTAATGTGTAATATGAGTGCGTGTAATGTGTAATATGAGTGCATGTAATGTATAATATGAGTGTGTAATCAGTGATATGAGTGCTTGTAATGTGTAATATGAGTGCATGTAATGTGTAATATAAGTGCGTGTAATGTGTATTATGAGTGCATGTAATGTATAATATGAATGCATGCAATGAGGCCCATTTATCAAGCTCCGTATTCAGACTCGCCAGAAACAGCAGTTATGAAGCAGCGACCCCTGCTCCATAACCCTGTCCGCCTGCTCCGAGCAGGCAGACAGAGATCGCCACAATTCAACCCGATCGAGTACGATCAGGTTGATTGACACCTCCTGCTGGCGGCTTATTGGCCGTGAATCGGCAGGGGGCGGCATTGCACCAGCAGCTCACAGTGATATGAGTGCTTGTAATGTGTAATATGAGTGCGTGTAATGTGTAATATGAGTGCCTGCAATGAGGCCCATTTATCAAGCTCCGTATGGCTTGTAATGTGTTATATGAGGGCGTGTAATGTATACAGGGAGTGCAGAATTAATAGGCAAATGAGTATTTTGACCACATCATCCTCTTTATGCATGTTGTCTTACTCCAAGCTGTATAGGCTCGAAAGCCTACTACCAATTAAGCATATTAGGTGATGTGCATCTCTGTAATGAGAAGGGGTGTGGTCTAATGACATCAACACCCTATATCAGGTGTGCATAATTATTAGGTAACTTCCTTTCCTTTGGCAAAATGGGTCAAAAGAAGGACTTGACAGGCTCAGAAAAGTCACAAATAGTGAGATATCTTGCAGAGGGATGCAGCACTCTTAAAATTGCAAAGCTTCTGAAGCGTGATCATCGAACAATCAAGCGTTTCATTCAAAATAGTCAACAGGGTAGCAAGAAGCGTGTGGAAAAACCAAGGCGCAAAATAACTGCCCATGAACTGAGAAAAGTCAAGCGTGCAGCTGCCAAGATGCCACTTGCCACCAGTTTGGCCATATTTCAGAGCTGCAACATCACTGGAGTGCCCAAAAGCACAAGGTGTGCAATACTCAGAGACATGGCCAAGGTAAGAAAGGCTGAAAGACGACCACCACTGAACAAGACACACAAGCTGAAACGTCAAGACTGGGCCAAGAAATATCTCAAGACTGAATTTTCTAAGGTTTTATGGACTGATGAAATGAGAGTGAGTCTTGATGGGCCAGATGGATGGGCCCGTGGCTGGATTGGTAAAGGGCAGAGAGCTCCAGTCGGACTCAGACGCCAGCAAGGTGGAGGTGGAGTACTGGTTTGGGCTGGTATCATCAAAGATGAGCTTGTGGGGCCTTTTCGGGTTGAGGATGGAGTCAAGCTCAACTCCCAGTCCTACTGCCAGTTTCTGGAAGACACCTTCTTCAAGCAGTGGTACAGGAAGAAGTCTGCATCCTTCAAGAAAAACATGATTTTCATGCAGGACAATGCTCCATCACACGCGTTGAAGTACTCCACAGCGTGGCTGGAAAGAAAGGGTATAAAAGAAGAAAATCTAATGACATGGCCTCCTTGTTCACCTGATCTGAACCCCATTGAGAACCTGTGGTCCATCATCAAATGTGAGATTTACAAGGAGGGAAAACAGTACACCTCTCTGAACAGTGTCTAGGAGGCTGTGGTTGCTGCTGCACGCAATGTTGATGGTGAACAGATCAAAACACTGACAGAATCCATGGATGGCAGGCTTTTGAGTGTCCTTGCCAAGAAAGGTGGCTATATTGGTCACTGATTTGTTTTTGTTTTGTTTTTGAATGTCAGAAATGTATATTTGTGAACGTTGAGATGTTATATTGGTTTCACTGGTAAAAATAAATAATTGAAATGGGTATATATTTGTTTTTTGTTAAGTTGCCTAATAATTATGCACAGTAATTGTCACCTGCGCACACAGATATCCCCCTAAAATAGCTATAACTAAAAACAAACTAAAAACTACTTCCAAAACTATTGAGCTTTGATATTAATGAGTTTTTTGGGTTCATTGAGAACATGGTTGTTGTTCAATAATAAAATTAATCCTCAAAAATACAACTTGCCTAATAATTCTTCACTCCCTGTAATATGAGTCCGTGTAATGTGTAATATGAGTGCTTGTAATGTGTTATACGAGTGCTTGTAATGTGTAATATGAGTGCATGTAATGTGTAATACGAATGCTTGTAATGTATAATATGAGTGCGTGTAATGTGTAATATGAGTGCATGTAATGTGTAATACGAGTGCTTGTAATGTGTAATATGAGTGTTTGTAATGTGTAATATGAGTGTGTGTAATGTGTCATATGAGTGCATGTAATGTATAATATGAGTGTGTAATCAGTGATATGAGTGCTTGTAATGTGTAATATGAGTGTGTGTAATGTGTAATATGAGTGCGTGTAATGTATAATATGAGTGTGTGTAATGTGTAATATGAGTGCTTGAAATGTGTAATATGAGTGCGTGTAATGTGTGATATGAGTGCATGTAATGTGTAATATAAGTGCATGTAATGTGTAATATAAGTGCGTGTAATGTGTAATATGAGTGAGTGTAATGTGTAATATGAGTGAATATAATGGGGCCTAGTTATCAAGCCGTCAACCTCAAATACGCTGGAATTCCGCAGCGTATTTGTGTCGAAGCTGATACGCCTTAGTTATCAAAGGCTCGAGACCGGCAAAAGTAGAATTTTGTGACGTAAGCTTCGATCCGCCGGACTCAGTCCGACACAGATAGATTCTTACGTCACTCCAGATGTTCCGCACACAAGTGCGGCACAATCTCACTACTTTTGCTAGTTATCAAAAAACTAGCAGGTACGCTCGGCACTTTTACGGCCCAGCGTACCTGGTTTTCAAAGCGCCAGCCTGGAGGCGGCGGATCCCGTAGGAATCAATGGGAGTCTGACCATAGCGAAAGTACAAGTTCGCTGCTGACAGACATCCCATTCATTCCTATGGGAGATGTCTGCACCTAACACCCTAACATGTACCCCGAGTCTAAACACCCCTAATCTGTCCCCCCTACACCGCCGCATCTAAATAAAGTTATTACCCCCTAAACCTCCGCTCCCGGAGCCCACTGCAAGCTACTCTATACATATTAACCCCTAAACTGCCGCCTCCCGGAGCCCACCGCAACTGTAATAAATGTATTAACCCCTAAACCGCCGCTCCCGGAGCCCACCGCCACCTACATTATACCTATTAACCCCTATCCTGCCCCCCTATACCGCCGCCCTCTATAATAACGTTATTAACCCCTAAACCTAAGTCTAACACTAACCCTAATGCCCCCTTTACTTAAATATTAATTAAATAAATCTAAATAATATTTCTATTATTAACTACATTAATCCTATTTAAAACTAAATGCTTACCTGTAAAATAAACCCTAATATAGCTACAATATAAATAATAATTATATTGTAGCTATCTTAGGATTTATTTTTATTTTACAGGTACCTTTCAATTTATTTTAACTAGGTACAATAGCTATTAAATAGTTATTAACTATTTAATAGCTTACCTAGCTAAAATAAAGAGAAATTTACCTGTAAAATAAAAACTAACCTAAGTTACAATTACACCTAACACTACACTATACTTTAATAAATTATTCCTATTTAAAACTAAATACTTACCTGTAAAATAAACCCTAATATAGCTACAATATAAATAATAATTACATTGTAGCTATCTTAAGATTTATATTTATTTTACAGGTAACTTTGTATTTATTTTAGCTAGTTAGAATAGTTATTAAATAGTTATTAATAACTACCTAGCTAAAAGAAATACAAAATTACCTGTAAAATAAATCCTAACCTAAGTTACAATTAAACCTAATACTACACTATCATTAAATTAATTAAATAAACTACCTACAAATAACTACAATTAAAAACAATTACATAAACTAACTAAAGTACAAAAAATAAAAAAAAGCTAAGTTACAGAAAATTAGAAAATAAGTTACAAACATTTTACAAATATTACAACAATTTTAAGCTAATTACACCTAATCTAAGCCCCCTAATAAAATAACAAACCCCGCCAAAATAAAAAAATGCCCTTCCCTATTGTAAATTAAATAAAGTTCAACGCTCGTTTACCTTACCAGCCCTTAAAAGGGCCATTTGTGGGGGCATGCCCCCAAAAGTTCAGCTCTTTTGCCTGTAAATGAAAAATACAACCTCCCCAACATTAAAACCCACCACCCACATACCCCTAATCTAACCCAAACCCCCCTTACAAAAACCTAACACTAATCCCCTGAAGATCATCCTACCTTGAGTCGTCTTCACTCAGCCGAGCAGCGATGGAACTCAAGTGGACATCCGGACCGGCAGAAGTGATCATCCAAGGGGCGCTGAAGAAATCTTCCATCCGATGAAGTCATCATCCAGACGGCGCTGAAGAAGTCTTCGATCCGGGCGATGTCATCTTCCAAGCCGGGTCTTGAATCTTCCTTCCGCCGCCGCGGAACATCCTTCTTCACCGACGGACTACGATGAATGAAGGCTCCTTTAAGGGACGTCATCCAAGATGGCGTCCCCTCAATTCCGATTGGCTGATAGGATTCTATCAGCCAATCGGAATTAAGGTAGGAAAAATCTGATTGGCTGATTCCATCAGCCAATCAGATTCAAGTTCAATCCGATTGGCTGATCCAATCAGCCAATCAGATAGAGCTCGCATTCTATTGGCTGATCGGAACAGCCACTAGTGGCAGGCTGGCCTGGCAACTAAAATTAAATAACACTAGAAGACTGATGTAAAAGTTTTTTTTTACAAAATTTAAACTAATGTGTAATATGAATGCATGCAATATGTAATATGAGTGTATGTAATGTGTAATATGAGTATGTGTAATGTGTAATATGGGTGCATGTAATGTGTGCATGTAATGTGTAATATGAGTGCTTGTATTGTGTTATGTGTGCATGTAATTTGTAATATGAGTGCATGTAATGTGTAATGTGTGCATGTAATGTGTAATATGAGTGCATGTAATGTGTAATGTGTGCATGTAATGTGTAATATGAGTGTGTGTAATGTGTAATATGAGTGCATGAAATGTGTAATATGAGTGTTTTTTAATGTGTAATATGAGTATGTGTAATGTGTAATATGAGTGCATGTAATGTGTGCATGTAGTGTGTAATATGAGTGCTTGTAATGTGTTATGTGTGCATGTAATTTGTAATATGAGTGCATGTAATGTGTAATGTGTGCATGTTATGTGTAATATGAGTGCATGTAATGTGTAATGTGTGCATGTAATGTGTAATATGAGTGCGTGTAATGTGTAAAATGAGTGATTGTAATGTGTAATATGAGTGTGTGTAATGTGTAAAATGAGTGCATGTAATGTGTAATTTGAATGCGTGTAATGTGCAATATGAGTGCATGTAATGTGTAATATGAGTGCATGTAATGTGTAATGTGTGCATATAATGTGTAATATGAGTGCTTGTAATGTGTAATATGAGTGCGTGTAATGTGTAATATGAGTGCATGCAATGTGTAATAAGAGTGTTTTTTAATGTGAAATATGAGTATGTGTAATGTGTAATATGAGTGCATGTAATATGTAATATGAGTGCTTGTAATGTGTTATGTGTGCATGTAATGTGTAATATGAGTGTATGTAATGTATAATGTGTGCATGTAATGTGTAATATGAGTGCATGTAATTAGTGATGTCGCGAACCTAAAAATTTAGGTTCGCAAACCGCGGACTCAAACTTCCGAAATGGCGAACCGGGCGAACCGCCATTGACTTCAATAGGCAGGTGAACTTTAAAACCAACAAGGACTCTTTCTGGCCACAATAGTGATGGAAAAGTTGTTTCAAGGGGACTAAAACCTGGACTGTGGCAGGGGGATCCATGGCAAAACTCCCACGGAAAATTACATAGTTGATGCAGAGTCTGGTTTTAACCCATAAAGGGCCTAAATCACCTAACATTCCTAAATTGTTTGGAATAACGTGCTTTAAAACATCAGGTATGATGTTGTATCGATCAGGTAGTGTAAGGGTTACGCCCGCTTCACAGTGACAGACGAAACACCCCGTGTAACGCACCGCAAACAACCGCAAACAGTCCATTTGCACAACCATGAGATAGATAGATTTGATAGATAGATAGATACATTGAAGGCAAATTCAATTAGATTACACTAGCAGACTGATGTTTCATCCGATGAAGTCATCATCCAGACGGCGCTGAAGAAGTCTTCGATCCGGGCGATGTCATCTTCCAAGCCGGGTCTTGAATCTTCCTTCCGCCGCCGCGGAACATCCTTCTTCACCGACGGACTACGACGAATGAAGGCTCCTTTAAGGGACGTCATCCAAGATGGCGTCCCCTCAATTCCGATTGGCTGATAGGATTCTATCAGCCAATCGGAATTAAGGTAGGAAAAATCTGATTGGCTGATTCCATCAGCCAATCAGATTCAAGTTCAATCCGATTGGCTGATCCAATCAGCCAATCAGATAGAGCTCGCATTCTATTGGCTGATCGGAACAGCCACTAGTGGCAGGCTGGCCTGGCAACTAAAATTAAATAACACTAGAAGACTGATGTAAAAGTTTTTTTTTACAAAATTTAAACTAATGTGTAATATGAATGCATGCAATATGTAATATGAGTGTATGTAATGTGTAATATGAGTATGTGTAATGTGTAATATGGGTGCATGTAATGTGTGCATGTAATGTGTAATATGAGTGCTTGTATTGTGTTATGTGTGCATGTAATTTGTAATATGAGTGCATGTAATGTGTAATGTGTGCATGTAATGTGTAATATGAGTGCATGTAATGTGTAATGTGTGCATGTAATGTGTAATATGAGTGTGTGTAATGTGTAATATGAGTGCGTGTAATGTGTAATATGAGTGCATGAAATGTGTAATATGAGTGTTTTTAATGTGTAATATGAGTATGTGTAATGTGTAATATGAGTGCATGTAATGTGTGCATGTAGTGTGTAATATGAGTGCTTGTAATGTGTTATGTGTGCATGTAATTTGTAATATGAGTGCATGTAATGTGTAATGTGTGCATGTTATGTGTAATATGAGTGCATGTAATGTGTAATGTGTGCATGTAATGTGTAATATGAGTGCGTGTAATGTGTAACATGTGTGCATGTAATGTGTAAAATGAGTGATTGTAATGTGTAATATGAGTGTGTGTAATGTGTAAAATGAGTGCATGTAATGTGTAATTTGAATGCGTGTAATGTGCAATATGAGTGCATGTAATGTGTAATATGAGTGCATGTAATGTGTAATGTGTGCATATAATGTGTAATATGAGTGTGTGTAATGTGCAGGGATAGGCAAGGTGTCCGTACACGGACACTGGTGTCCGTGACTGGCCCTTGCAGTGTCCGCTGCCCATTTTGCTGTGGGGAGGGAGGAGTAAGACAGATGAATACTGGTCCTGACTCCTCCTTAACACATGCAGCGCCACGTTTTGCAGGGTTGTGGCCACTCCCACATGATGCCGGTTAGTACCAGAAAATTACTCTGAGTGAGACAGAGAGAGAGGGAAGATTCAAGAAGCAAGCTGCCACTGTGTCCCTGGAGCTTTATATGCAAAGGTAAAGCACTTTAACCAGCACCTGAGGTTTATTATAAGTAGTATTTAAATAGAAAGAAAAGATATACTAAGGTTGTGAATCATAACCGCAGTATATCTTTTCTTTCTGATTAAATAATAGGAAAGGGAAAATATTTAGTGAGAATAAAATTAGTGGCTTGTCAAGAGACTGTTAGCAATATTGGGTGATAAGTTATGGAATAAATAAAGCCTGAGTGAAATACTGGATGTGTATCTTCTGCATCTGTATAATAGCACCCAGCTCTATACAAAGACACAGAAGTGACACTGGCACATGTGTATAGCCAGACAAGGGCTGGTTATAGGATCAGTTGTATCTGCATCAGTATAATAAAATTCAGCAATATAAAATAATAGTTTTAATTGTAAATGTACCTTGGTGTCCTTCACTAAAGGTCTTTACTTTAGAAAATGTCCGCCACAGCCTTGGCTCGTGCCTATCCCTGGTAATGTGTAATATGAGTGCGTGTAATGTGTAATATGAGTGCATGCAATGTGTAATAAGAGTGTTTTTTAATGTGAAATATGAGTATGTGTAATGTGTAATATGAGTGCATGTAATATGTAATATGAGTGCTTGTAATGTGTTATGTGTGCATGTAATGTGTAATATGAGTGTATGTAATGTATAATGTGTGCATGTAATGTGTAATATGAGTGCATGTAATTAGTGATGTCGCGAACCTAAAAATTTAGGTTCGCAAACCGCGGACTCAAACTTCCGAAATGGCGAACCGGGCGAACCGCCATTGACTTCAATAGGCAGGTGAACTTTAAAACCAACAAGGACTCTTTCTGGCCACAATAGTGATGGAAAAGTTGTTTCAAGGGGACTAAAACCTGGACTGTGGCAGGGGGATCCATGGCAAAACTCCCACGGAAAATTACATAGTTGATGCAGAGTCTGGTTTTAACCCATAAAGGGCCTAAATCACCTAACATTCCTAAATTGTTTGGAATAACGTGCTTTAAAACATCAGGTATGATGTTGTATCGATCAGGTAGTGTAAGGGTTACGCCCGCTTCACAGTGACAGACGAAACACCCCGTGTAACGCACCGCAAACAACCGCAAACAGTCCATTTGCACAACCATGAGATAGATAGATTTGATAGATAGATAGATAGATAGATAGATAGATACATTGAAGGCAAATTCAATTAGATTACACTAGCAGACTGATGTTTCACAGTCAAAAAATATTTTTTTAAAATATTTACACTACTGTTATAACAAATATGATTGGTGGCACTAGTTGGCAACTGGGCCTGGCACACACGCTGGGAGGAAGGCAACTGCAATTAGATAACACTAGATGACTGATGTTTCTCAGTCAAAAAAGTTTTTATTTTAAATATTTACACTACTGTTATAACAAATATGATTGGTGGCACTAGTTGGCAAGTGGGCCTGGCACACACGCTGGGAGGAAGGCAACAGCAATTAGATTACACTAGCAGACTGATGTTTCACAGTCAAAAAAGTTTTTATTTTAAATATTTACAATACTGTTATAACAAATATGATTGGTGGCACTAGTTGGCAAGTGAGCCTGGCACACACGCTGGCAGGCAGGCAACTGCAATTCAATTGCACTAGCAGACTGATGATTCACAGTCAAAAAAGTTTTTATTTAAAATATTTACACTACGGTTATAACAAATATGATTTGTGGCACTATTTGGAAAGTGGGCCTGGCACACACGCTGGCAGACAGGCAACTGCAATTAAATAACAATAGCAGACTGATGTAAAAGTTTTTTTTTAAAAAGTTACACTAATGTTACAACAGATAGGAGTGATGGCACTCAGGATAGAAGTAGGCACAGTATGTGCTGGCAGCCTGACACACAGGCTGGCACTAGTGGCAGGCTGGCCTGGCAACTAAAATTAAATAACACTAGAAGACTGATGTAAAAGTTTTTTTTTACAAAATTTAAACTAATGCTACACCGGATAGGAGTGGTGGACTGGCACTGAGGATGGAAGTAGGCACAGTATATGCTGGCAGCCTGACACACAGGCTGGCACTAATGGCAGCCAGGCTGGCCTGGCAACTAAAATTAAATAACACTAGAAGAGGACTGATGTAAAAAAAATGTCTTTTTAAATTTACACTAATGTTACACCAGATATAAGTGGTGGAAAAAAGAGCTATTAATCACACTATATGACGTTGGCCTGACACACAGGCCTGATGGAAAATGAAATTAGATTACACTAGCAAAATTATTTAAAAGTTTTTTTTTTTAAATTTACAATAATGTTAAGCAGATATGAGTGGTGGCTGGCACAGCAATTAACCACAGTATATGCTGTGTAAGCCTGACACACAGGCCTGATAGAAAATGAAATTAGATTACACTAGCAAAATGATTTAAAAGTTTTGTTGTTTAAATTTACACTAATGTTAAGCAGATATGAGTGGTGGCTGGCACAGAGCAATTAACCACAGTATATGCTGTGTGAGCCTGAGACACAGGCCTGATAGAAAATGAAATTAGATTACACTAGTAAAATGAGTTAAATTTACACTATTGTTAAGCAGATATCAGACTGAAGTTATAGCCCTAAAAAGGGCTTTTTGGGGTGCTGTCCTTACAGCAGAGATTAGATGAGTCCTTCAGGACTGTAGTGGACACTAAATACACTAGCCTAGCTATCTATTTCCCTATAATGTCAGCAGCAGCAACACTAAAGCTCCTCTCACTAAGAAAGCAAGATCGTAATGAATCTAAAATGGCTGCTGCCAAGGAGCTGGGAGGGTCTGTGAGGGAGTGTCTGCTGCTGATTGGCTCTAATGTGTCAGAAGGCTGTGAGATACAGGGTCAAAGTTTCCTCAATGATGACACATAGGGGGCGGATCAAACATCGCATATGTTCACCCGCAGCGGCGAACGCGAACAAGCTATGTTCGCCGGAAACTGTTCTCCGACGAACAGTTCACGACATCACTACATGTAATGTGTAATGTGTGCATGTAATGTGTAATATGAGTGCGTGTAATGTGTAATATGAGTGTATGTAATGTGTAATATGAGTGCGTGTAATGTGTAATATAAGTGTGTGTAATGTGTAATATGGTGCATGTAATGTGTAATATGAATGCATGTAATGTGTAATATGAGTGCATGTAATGTGTAATATGAGTGCATGTAATGTGTAATATGAGTGCATGTAATGTGTAATGTGTGCATGTAATGTGTAATATGAGTGCGTGTAATGTTTAATATGAGTGAGTGTAATGTGTAATATGAGTGCATGTAATGTGTTATATGAATGCCTGTAATGTGTAATATGAGTGCCTGTAATCTGAAATATGAGTGAGTGTAATGTGTAATATGAGTGTGTGCAATGTGTAATATGAATGCGTGTGATGTGTAATATGAGTGCGTGTAATGTGTGCATGTAATGTGTAATATGAGTGCGTGTAATGTGTAATATGAGTACCTGTAATGTGTAATATGAGTGCATGTAATGTGTAATATGAGTGCCTGTAATGTGTAATATGAGTGTGTGTAATGTGTAATATGAGTGCATGCAATGTGTGAATATGTGAATATTTCACATTCGAATGTTCTTCACATAGACTATGTTATATTTATTCATAAATACATATTTCTATAGAGAATAACTCATTGTATAGTTCATTTAAAAAATCTAGACAGGCCACAAGGCTTGTTTTTCATCAGAAAACCTCTGAATTACATTGTTTTCAATGCAGCAAAAGATTCTGGGCAAGATATGCAAATGAGGTTCACAATGACACACTTTTTTACTTCAAGTCTGCTTTTGCGCAGACTCCCTTTACGTCAAAGCATCGCTGTTCACACAGCTTATAAGCTTAGCTAGGGTTAGTGCAGTGATTCAGAACCATCCCAGGATAGCCTGTTTTGTGGTTTTTGCCACTCATCAGCTGGGAGAAAGTTTTAAACACTGCTGGGTGAAGTTGAATTCTGGGCAAAATACAGCAACATTTAAATTAGGGGGAGGCAAAAAGTAAGTTTAAAATCCTCCTCTACGCACAAAATATACAGAATATATCATTTTGTAGTTTATTAACAAATCTAGACAGGCCACAAGGCTTGTTTATCCCACAGAAAACCTCTGAATAACATTGCTTCCAATGCAGCAAAGGTTCTGGGCAAGATATGCAAAATGAGGTTCACAATGACTCACTTTTTTACTTCAAGTCTGCTTTTACGCAGACTCCCTTTACGCCATAGCATCGCTGTTAACACAGTTTATAATCTTAGCTAGGGTTAGTGCAGTGATTCAGAACCATCCCAGGACAACCTGTTTTGTGGTTTTTGCCACTCATCAGCTGTGCGTGTAATGTGTAATATGTGTGCGTGTAATGTGTAATATGAGTGCATGCAATGTGTAATATGAGTGCATGCAATGTGTAATATGAGTGTTTTTTAATGTGTAATATGAGTATGTGTAATGTGTAATATGAGTGCATGTAATGTGTGCATGTAGTGTGTAATATGAGTGCTTGTAATGTGTTATGTGTGCATGTAATTTGTAATATGAGTGCATGTAATGTTTAATATGTGCATGTTATGTGTAATATGAGTGCATGTAATGTGTACTATGTGCATGTAATGTGTAATATGAGTGCGTGTAATGTGTAATATGAGTGCAGGTAATGTGCAAAATGAGTGAGTGTAATGTGTAATATGAGTGTCTGTAATGTGTAAAATGAGTGCATGTAATGTGTAATTTGAATGCGTGTAATGTGTAATATGAGTGCATGTAATGTGTAATATGAGTGCATGTAATGTGTAATGTGTGCATATAATGTGTAATATGAGTGTGTGTAATGTGTAATATGGGTGCGTGTAATGTGTAATATGAGTGCATGCAATGTGTAATATGAATGTTTTTTAATGTGTAATATGAGTATGTGTAATGTGTAATATGAGTGCATGTAATGTGTGCATGTAATGTGTAATATGAGTGCTTGTAATGTGTTAGGTGTGCATGTAATGTGTAATATGAGTGCATGTAATGTGTAATGTGTACATGTAATGCGTAATATGAGTGCATGTAATGTGTAATGTGTGCATGTAATGTGTAATATGAGTGCGTGTAATGTGTAATATGAGTGTATGTAATGTGTAATATGAGTGCATGTAATGTGTAATATAAGTGTGTGTAATGTGTAATATGAGTGCATGTAATGTGTAATATGAATGCGTGTAATGTATAATATGAGTGCATGTAATGTGTAATATGAGTGCGTGTAATGTTTAATATGAGTGCATGTAATGTGTAATATGAGTGCGTGTAATGTTTAATATGAGTGAGTGTAATGTGTAATATGAGTGCATGTAATGTGTAATATGAATGCCTGTAATGTGTAATATGAGTGCCTGTAATCTGTAATATGAGTGAGTGTAATGTGCAATATAAGTGTGTGTAATGTGTAATATGAGTGCATGTAATGTGTAATATGAATGCGTGTAATGTGTAATATGAGTGCATGTAATGTGTAATATGAGTGCATGTAATGTGTAATATGAGTGCGTGTAATGTTTAATATGAGTGCATGTAATGTGTAATATGAGTGCGTGTAATATTTAATATGAGTGAGTGTAATGTGTAATATGAGTGCATGTAATGTGTAATATGAATGCCTGTAATGTGTAATATGAGTGCCTGTAATCTGTAATATGAGTGAGTGTAATGTGCAATATAAGTGTGTGTAATGTGTAATATGAATGCGTGTGATGTGTAATATCAGTGCGTGTAATGTGTGCATGTAATGTGTAATATGAGTGTGTGTAATGTGTAATATGAGTACCTGTAATGTGTAATATGAGTGCATGTAATGTGTAATATGAGCGCCTGTAATGTGTAATATGAGTGTGTGTAATGTGTAATATGAGTGCATGCAATGTGTGAATATGTGAATATTTCACATTCAAATGTTCTTCACAATAAATACATATTTCTATAGAGAATAACTCATTGTATAGTTCATTTAAAAAATCTAGACAGGCCACAAGGCTTGTTAATCCCACAGAAAACCTCTGAATTACATTGTTTCCAATGCAGCAAAGGATTCTAGGCAAGATATGCAAAATGAGGTTCACAATGACTCACTTTTTTACTTCAAGTCTGCTTTTATGCAGACTCCCTTTATGCCATAGCATCGCTGTTCACACAGCTTATAATCTTAGCTAGGGTTAGTGCAGTGATTCAGAACCATCCCAGGACAGCCTGTTTTGTGGTTTTTGCCACTCATCAGCTAGGAGAAGGTTTGAATCACTGCTGGGTGAAGGGAAATCAACTTCACCCAGCAGCGATTCAAACCTTCTCCCAGTTGATGAGTGGCAACACCACGAAAAAGGTTGTCCTGGGATGGTTCTGAATCACTGCACTAACTATAACATTTTGTTGGATCTAATTTCAGTTATTGATATGTATCTGTATCACCTAGAAGTCTAAGTGCTTCTTTTGTATAGTCAGACCTATCCATAATGGCCAACCCCTTTGTCTGCCAGATTTATTATTATTTGTTTATCATTTTGTAGTTCTTTTAAGACTGATCTCTCTTTAAACGTCAGATTCCTTGGTATATTTTTATTTATTTTGGCCATTTTTATATCCTTCTGTACTAGTTTTTTGAATAGTTCCAGGTTTCTCCCTTTCTCATTAGTGGGGTATTTATTTAGGCCTTAGGCGCTCCTATCTTATAATTTTTTCAACTGTAACTACAACATACACATATACATACATAAATACATATGTACACACTTATAAATATGTAAATATAAATATATATATATATATATATATATATATATATATATATATATATATATATTCATACATATCCATCTTTAGACAAGTTTATGTACTGTATGTATCTTTATGTATCTTTGCCTGTTTTTATTTCTAACACCTTAGACATCATATCCTTGAACGCTTATAACTTCTTTTGCGCAATACTTTTAAAATACCTTTTATTAGATGGTGTTATTATGAGTGTAACTGTACTGTGTAATGTATTTTTGATGTGTTTTGTATAATAATGTTTATTAGATGGTGTTATTATCAGTGTAACTGTAATTTGTAATGTATTTTATTAGATGGTTTTATTATCAGTGTAACTGTACTGTGTAATGTATATTTTTTAGATGGTGTATTTTGTGTGTAACTGTACTGTGTAATGTATATTTATTAGACAGTGTTATTATGTGTGTATCTGTACTGTGTAATGTATATTTATTAGACAGTGTTAATATGATTGTAACTGTACTGTTTAATGTATATTTATTAGACAGTGTTATGTGTGTAACTGTACTATGTAATGTATATTTATTAGATACTGTTATCAGTGTAACTGTACTGTGTAATGTATGTTTATTAGACAGTGTTAATATGAGTGTAAACAAAAGATATAAGGAGGGTGGTGCATATAGAACATACACCACACTCCTAGGGGGCGCTAACAATAAGCAGCAAACAGGTAAGCAAATATATACAGATAATTAAGAGAATATACAATAAACCTAGCACACTTATATCAGATTATTAGAGATGATATGCTCACAGATGATATTGGTGTAATCAAATAATAAAATGTCCGCACAAAGAATAATCCAAAAGAAAGAAGGCAGCTCTCTGTCATAGGACGGTCATCCTGGTGTGGCGTGATCTATAAGAAAAAGAAGCACAGAGGCGCCAACATGGCCTAGTAACGTCACAGCAGTCGGATACAAAACATCAGCAGGATAGGAAATATACTCACAAGCGTAGCGCACCCAAATGGTGCTATTGTGGCAGCCTGGAACATCAAACAGGGGTCCAGCTCACTGGTGTCTCCAGCCAGATAGAGATGATCCTTGGCGAGGGCCTATCCTATGATGCCTATAAGGGCAAAAAAGGCACACACATAGCCCAGTAACGTTTGTACACCAGATAAAAAAGGATTCAAGGTTGTACTTACAGGAAACAAAGTACCACCAGGTGCAATATCAGCAGTACTGGGACCTCTCAGCCGCCCAGTGGACTGTGGAATCCAATTTGCAGGATGCAGAAAATCACCACTTTGGAAGATAGGACTAGCACACACACTCTGCCCCCAAACAGGAGCAGAATAATTGTGATAAAGCAAGTGTATATTTAAAAACTTTTATTTTAAAAACAGCGACATGTTTCTCAGCCACCACAGGCTGTTTCCTCAGGCTATGTTAAAATGTTAACAACACTTGCTTTATAAAGACAATAGAACACATAAAACTAAATCTGATAGGCTAATTAATTTCTAAAGTGTGAACACCTGTTACACAGGCCAGCAGTTGGTAGGCATGGAAACCCCTATATACAAAGCTCTCATATGTAAAACAAACCATTTTGAGCAAATCCCAAATAAGAATAGATATCTCTGAATTAACCTCCATACCATTGCCAAACCCAAAATAGACAATAGCAATAACCTTGTAACCCTTCAAATTAAGATTAAAAAATAAAAAATGGAGAACAGTAATATAACAATCACAATAAAAACATTTATTATACACCTCAAAATAAAATAATCACAATATGTACAACAATATAATATACCCACATAAAAAACATAAGCAAGATACATGTATTTTAATAGTCTCTATTCTACATATAATCAATTAATATGCCTGACCACATGTATGTTTTATATCACAATAGATCTATATTTTTCCTTTAGTATTATAGACCTTAATTGGTATTATATCTACATTGAACCCTCCTTTAAAGTGTGACATTTGTTTCTCTGCCCTAACAAAAAAGCTCTCATATGTAACACAAACCATTTTGAGCAAATCTCAAATAAGAATAGATATCTCTGTATTAAGTATAAAAAAATTAAAAAATAAATAATAAATAAGTAATCACCTTATGTGCAAACCTATAGCAAGTAATTAATACTAGATGTGTCAACATGAATATATAAATAAATTTACTAAGAGGGAATCTCAACCCAATATATAATTAAGCTTTTGCATGCTACCACATATTAAATAAAATGTAAAATGCAACTCTAGAGCACCTAAGCCATAGAAAGATTATTCCATTGTAAGACAGTTTAAACCTTGTGGGAAAGAAAAAAATGACACAATGACTAACTAATGTTAAACCCTATCTGTGATATCTTATATGCAAAATGTATGTACCTATATTTAATATAAATGTACTAGCAAGATATTTATAATATATAATAAAAATGATAAGCCAAGAATAAAGTGTGGAATGTAATCAAAACCTAAAGCTATATCTAAATGGCGTGCAGAAAGTATATATATAAATATGTGTGATCATTGGTCCAACATAAAGATACCCTTGTATCCTAAAAATAAGTCATCTGATCATGGTAATCTTATAAGTAATAATAATATTAAAGTGCTATACCGCTAATGTAAGTGGAAAAATAAAAAAATTGTTACACAGGCGAAATACTAAACAACCACTGTGTAGGATAATGCAAAAACAATCAGCAACCCCTATCTATGTGTGATGTGATATGGGTGTGAAAAAGTGTCAATGTGACCTAGCCTAATAGAGGCCAACAGAAGAGAAAAAAATAAAAAAAAAAAATAATAAAAAAAATATATATATATTGGTATTCAGAATGCTGCCATATCAAGGTTCTCATTGAGCCCATCTGGTTGGAGAGTACCTAATCTTTTAATCCAAAATGTCTCTCTTCTCCTAAGGGTCATTAGAGCATTGGGACAAGATTTTGATATCATTTCAATAGGTGTTATTTTGATAGGGTTCTTATCTTTTTTGTGATGAGATAAACAATGTCTGGAGACGCTGTGAGATTTGGCTTTTTTCTTAATGTTATAGGAATGCTCTCCCCATCGTTTTTTTACCTTTCTGCAGGTGCGGCCTACATACTGGGCCCCACATTGACAGTCAAGGAGATATATCACAAAAGAAGTTTCACATGTCATGTGACTCTTAATTTTAAAAATTTCACCCGTATTCGAGGATCTAAAACTAGAAGTCCTATGACAAATATTGCTGCACATGCCACAGCGTTTCCTATAACATTTGGAGACTATATTCTTTTTAATTAAAGGCCCAACATTAAAGATGTTGGAGCCTACATTGTTGTTTACAAGGAATTTGTTTCTTACAATCTTACTGGGTGCTAGAACGGTCTTGAGCGTAGGTGCTCTTCTATATACCACTTTTGGTTTGGTCCCTATAATATTCCTCAGAGTGGAATCATCAGTGAGGATAGACCAGTGTTTATTAAGAATTTTATTGATTGCCATATAGTTTGAATTATATCTAGTGATAAATAACGGGGGATTTGTTTCTTTGAAGCCTATTTGATCTTTAGATTTTTTGTTTTTATTAATTTTAAAATAACTTGATCTATCCTCCTCCCTAACCCTATTGATCTCATGATTTATCAGATCTACCGGGTAGCCCTTTTCTAGGAATCTGTCTCCAATAACCCTTGCTTGGATATCATAGTCCTCTATTTGGGAACAATTCCTCCTTATTCTTCTAAATTGCCCATATGGGACATTTAGCTTCCAGCTCTTATAGTGATTGCTTTCATAGTGCAGAAAGCTGTTGCAGTCAACAGTCTTAAAAAAGGTTTTAGACCCCACTTTACCATCAGTAGTTTTACTCAGTACTAAGTCAAGAAAATCAATTTCTTGCCGCTGGATATTCTGAGTGAAAGATATACCAAAATTGTTGTGGTTAAGATGATCAATAAACTTATGTATGTCCTCTTCAGACCCTTTGAATAAAAAAATAAGGTCATCTATATAGCGGCCATAGAACACCAGGTTCGCCGCGAATTGCGACTCGTAGATATAAATCTGCTCAAAGTTGCCCATGAACAAATTTGCTAAACTCGGGGCGAACCTGGTGCCCATGGCCGTGCCCTTAATTTGGAGGTAGTATTTACTCTGATAGAGAAAATAGTTATGCTCTAAAATGAATTTTATGAGTTGAAGGAGAAACTCAACTTGTTCAGTGGGCATATAAATATCTTGTACAAGGTAGGAACGTACAGCCCTAATGCCCAACTCGTGCTGGATGTTAGAGTACAGAGACCCCACATCGCAGGTGACCCACCAACAATCATCATCCAAGACACATTCATTTAATTTAGTAATCAAATCGGATGAATCTCTTATGAAAGATGGAAGCGAGATTACAAATTTCTGTAAAAAATGGTCGATATAAGCGGATAGAGAGTCCGTAAGACTCCCTATACCCGCAATAATAGGTCTACCCTGAGGTCTGAATGGGTCTTTGTGCACTTTTGGCAGATGGTAGTAAAAAGCAGTACAGGGGTATTTAGGGAGACAATAGTCTCTTTCATTTTTGTTTAAAATACCCATGTCCAAGCCCTTCTGTAGAAGTTCTTGTAATGATTCTAAAAATGCCAAAGTGGGGTCTCCATGTAGGATTTTGTAATATTTCTTATCATTCAAGATCCGATCAGCCTCTGTAAGATAGTCCTGCATATTTTGCAGGACTATTCCCCCACCCTTGTCTGCCTGTCTGATGACCAGATCAGATCTATTCATCAGACTATTGAGGGCTTGTCTTTCCTTATGGTTAAGGTTATTTTTATATCTCAATTTTTTCTGTTTTTTTGCTAATTTTTCAAGATCTGCCATGACAAGATTAGAGAAAATCTCTATATGGTTACCATTATTCCTTGGAGGCATAAAGCTAGATTTAGGCCTTAGGTTAGTGTGAATATAATCATCAAAGAGATCTTCCATGAGCATGCAGGGTTCATAAGTGAAACAACCCTCGCTCAAGTGGGAATCCATATGATCAGTAGTTATGGGTCTCAAATTATCATTTTTAAGTTTTTTGTCTGCAAAATATTTTTGCAGGGATAATTTCCTAACATAACTGTTAACATCCACGAATAATTCGTAGATGTGAAAGTTATTAGAAGGGCTGAAAGACAGACCCCTACCTAGTACTCTAAATTTAATCTTCGCTTAAGGTATGCGATGAGAGATTAAAAATTCCTTTTTTGTATATCTCTAATTTCTCTTTTTTGCGGGTGATTGATTTCCCTCTGGTTCCTCGTTTACAAGTCGTCTTTTTTGTCTTTGAGGATATACCGGTCCCATAGGACCGTGCCACACCGGAGGTTCCTGGTTGAACCGCCCCCCCCCCCTAAAAAAGGCATATTAGAACTATTTGTACTAGTGGTCGGTTCGTTGTCAGCATTTTGTAGTGCCTGATATCTATTCTGATGTACAAAATTGGGCACTTGTGATCTCTGATCTGTATCTTGGTATCCCAATGCTCTATTTGATGATCTGTTGTCATTAGAAAAAGAAGGTACTCTTGCACGTGGAGACCTATTGTCATTAGAAAAAGAAGGTACTCTTGCACGTGGAGACCTATTGTCATTAGAAAAAGAAGGTGCTCTTATATGTGGAGACCTATCATGTTTGTTAAAATGTGTATTAGAAGTAAAAGTAGAGTCTCTGCTCCTAAAATTAGGCTGGTTAACTTCTCTCTGTGTCTGATAGGATGATGATGATTGATCAGAATAATATACCTTATTATCAGGTGTATATGTGTCCCACATATGATTATTCTGTCTCCAGGTGAAATTTCTATTCTCTGGTTTTATTCTGTCTCCACCCATATATTGATGTTGGGATCCATATTGTCTCCTATCTCCTGATTGTTGCCCACCTCCGTTGTTATAACCTCTATCATTGTGGGTAGATATGTGTGATCTGGATGTACGTTGAATACGATTGTAAGTGAAAACCTGACCTTTGGTGTAATCCTCATTGTCTCTCTCCATCTTTTTATTTTTGTTAGCAATAATTTGTTCCTGATACTCGTCTGCTTTATCATACGTGTTTTTTCTCAATTCTTCAAATTGAGGAAGTGATTTGTGTATATCTATGTCCTTTTGTAAATTGTCAATTTCCTGTCCTACTTCATTTACCAAAACTTGCCTATGTTTAATAAGTATATCCATAAGGGTCAAGGAACATGTATTTAAGGCATTTTCCCATTCTTTAATTACTTCTTCATTGTTTTTAAAAGAGCAGTTTTTGAACATTCTAAGCCCCCTAGGGATTTGGTTTTTACTTTTGTATTTCTTAAGTGTGTCCAAATCCCACCAATGGCGGTGTTCAGTTTTAAGTAAATTTTCAAGTTTGTTAAAAGCAGACTGGAGAGACAGTGGTGGGTTAAGTGTACCAGAGCCTGATTGTTCAACATTAACCCCCTTCTATTTGCTCTTTCAGAGCAAGACAACATAGTGATGTTAATTTAGCCCCAATATAGGAAAGATATTAAGAATATCAGTGTTATGTCTATTAGGCTATATGCCCTACAGGACTAGAACAGTGGAAAGATAAATATATACTACAATAAGAACACTATACAATGAGAAGCAGCTCCCCTAGTCGTGACCAAGCAAATGTGATAACAAAAGATATAAGGAGGGTGGTGCATATAGAACATACACCACACTCCTAGGGGGCGCTAACAATAAGCAGCAAACAGGTAAGCAAATATATACAGATAATTAAGAGAATATACAATAAACCTAGCACACTTATATCAGATTATTAGAGATGATATGCTCACAGATGATATTGGTGTAATCAAATAATAAAATGTCCGCACAAAGAATAATCCAAAAGAAAGAAGGTAGCTCTCTGTCATAGGACGGTCATCCTGGTGTGGCGTGATCTATAAGAAAAAGAAGCACAGAGGCGCCAACATGGCCTAGTAACGTCACAGCAGTCGGATACAAAACATCAGCAGGATAGGAAATATACTCACAAGCGTAGCGCACCCAAATGGTGCTATTGTGGCAGCCTGGAACATCAAACAGTGGTCCAGCTCACTGGTGTCTCCAGCCAGATAGAGATGATCCTTGGCGAGGGCCTATCCTATGATGCCTATAAGGACAAAAAAGGCACACACATAGCCCAGTAACGTTTGTACACCAGATAAAAAAGGATTCAAGGTTGTACTTACAGGAAACAAAGCACCACCAGGTGCAATATCAGCAGTACTGGGACCTCTCAGCCGCCCAGTGGACTGTGGAATCCAATTTGCAGGATGCAGAAAATCACCACTTTGGAAGATAGGACTAGCACACACACTCTGCCCCCAAACAGGAGCAGAATAATTGTGATAAAGCAAGTGTATATTTAAAAACTTTTATTTTAAAAACAGCGACATGTTTCTCAGCCACCACAGGCTGTTTCCTCAGGCTATGTTAAAATGTTAACAACACTTGCTTTATAAAGACAATAGAACACATAAAACTAAATCTGATAGGCTAATTAATTTCTAAAGTGTGAACACCTGTTACACAGGTCAGCAGTTGGTAGGCATGGAAACCCCTATATACAAAGCTCTCGTATGTAAAACAAACCATTTTGAGCAAATCCCAAATAAGAATAGATATCTCTGAATTAACCTCCATACCATTGCCAAACCCAAAATAGACAATAGCAATAACCTTGTAACCCTTCAAATTAAGATAAAAAAATAAAAAATGGAGAACAGTAATATAACAATCACAATAAAAACATTTATTATACACCTCAAAATAAAATAATCACAATATGTACAACAATATAATATACCCACATAAAAAACATAAGCAAGATACATGTATTTTAATAGTCTCTATTCTACATATAATCAATTAATATGCCTGACCACATGTATGTTTTATATCACAATAGATCTATATTTTTCATTTAGTATTATAGACCTTAATTGGTATTATATCTACATTGAACCCTCCTTTAAAGTGTGACATTTGTTTCTCTGCCCTAACAAAAAAGCTCTCATATGTAACACAAACCATTTTGAGCAAATCTCAAATAAGAATAGATATCTCTTTATTAAGTATAAAAAAATTAAAAAATAAATAATAAATAAGTAATCACCTTATGTGCAAACCTATAGCAAGTAATTAATACTAGATGTGTCAACATGAATATATAAATACATTTACTAAGAGGGAATCTCAACCCAATATATAATTAAGCATTTGCATGCTACCACATATTAAATAAAATGTAAAATGCAACTCTAGAGCACCTAAGCCATAGAAAGATTATTCCATTGTAAGACAGTTTAAACCTTGTGGGAAAGAAAAAAATGACACAATGACTAACTAATGTTAAACCCTATCTGTGATATCTTATATGCAAAATGTATGTACCTATATTTAATATAAATGTACTAGCAAGATATTTATAATATATAATAAAAATGATAAGCCAAGAATAAAGTGTGGAATGTAATCAAAACCTAAAGCTATATCTAAATGGCGTGCAGAAAGTATATATATAAATATGTGTGATCATTGGTCCAACATAAAGATACCCTTGTATCCTAAAAATAAGTCATCTGATCATGGTAATCTTATAAGTAATAATAATATTAAAGTGCTATACCGCTAATGTAAGTGGAAAAATAAAAAAATTGTTACACAGGCGAAATACTAAACAACCACTGTGTAGGATAATGCAAAAACAATCAGCAACCCCTATCTATGTGTGATGTGATATTGGTGTGAAAAAGTGTCAATGTGACCTAGCCTAATAGAGGCCAACAGAAGAGAAAAATAAATAAATAAATAAATAAATAATAAAAAAAAAATATATATATATATTGGTATTCAGAATGCTGCCATATCAAGGTTTTCATTGAGCCCATCTGGTTGGAGAGTAGATAATCTTTTAATCCAAAATGTCTCTCTTCTCCTAAGGGTCATTAGAGCATTGGGACAAGATTTTGATATCATTTCAATAGGTGTTATTTTGATAGGGTTCTTATCTTTTTTGTGATGAGATAAACAATGTCTGGAGACGCTGTGAGATTTGGCTTTTTTCTTAATGTTATAGGAATGCTCTCCCCATCGTTTTTTTACCTTTCTGCAGGTGCGGCCTACATACTTGCGGGTATAGGGAGTCTTACGGACTCTCTATCCGCTTATATCGACCATTTTTTACAGAAATTTGTAATCTCGCTTCCATCTTTCATAAGAGATTCATCCGATTTGATTACTAAATTAAATGAATGTGTCTTGGATGATGATTGTTGGTGGGTCACCTGCGATGTGGGGTCTCTGTACTCTAACATCCAGCACGAGTTGGGCATTAGGGCTGTACGTTCCTACCTTGTACAAGATATTTATATGCCCACTGAACAAGTTGAGTTTCTCCTTCAACTCATAAAATTCATTTTAGAGCATAACTATTTTCTCTATCAGAGTAAATACTACCTCCAAATTAAGGGCACGGCCATGGGCACCAGGTTCGCCCCGAGTTTCGCAAATTTGTTCATGGGCAACTTTGAGCAGATTTATATCTACGAGTCGCAATTCGCGGCGAACCTGGTGTTCTATGGCCGCTATATAGATGACCTTATTTTTTTATTCAAAGGGTCTGAAGAGGACATACATAAGTTTATTGATCATCTTAACCACAACAATTTTGGTATATCTTTCACTCAGAATATCCAGCGGCAAGAAATTGATTTTCTTGACTTAGTACTGAGTAAAACTACTGATGGTAAAGTGGGGTCTAAAACCTTTTTTAAGACTGTTGACTGCAACAGCTTTCTGCACTATGAAAGCAATCACTATAAGAGCTGGAAGCTAAATGTCCCATATGGGCAATTTAGAAGAATAAGGAGGAATTGTTCCCAAATAGAGGACTATGATATCCAAGCAAGGGTTATTGGAGACAGATTCCTAGAAAAGGGCTACCCGGTAGATCTGATAAATCATGAGATCAATAGGGTTAGGGAGGAGGATAGATCAAGTTATTTTAAAATTAATAAAAACAAAAAATCTAAAGATCAAATAGGCTTCAAAGAAACAAATCCCCCGTTATTTATCACTAGATATAATTCAAACTATATGGCAATCAATAAAATTCTTAATAAACACTGGTCTATCCTCACTGATGATTCCACTCTGAGGAATATTATAGGGACCAAACCAAAAGTGGTATATAGAAGAGCACCTACGCTCAAGACCGTTCTAGCACCCAGTAAGATTGTAAGAAACAAATTCCTTGTAAACAACAATGTAGGCTCCAACATCTTTAATGTTGGGCTATTAATTAAAAAGAATATAGTCTCCAAATGTTATAGGAAACGCTGTGGCATGTGCAGCAATATTTGTCATAGGACTTCTAGTTTTAGATCCTCGAATACGGGTGAAATTTTTAAAATTAAGAGTCACATGACATGTGAAACTTCTTTTGTGATATATCTCCTTGACTGTCAATGTGGGGCCCAGTATGTAGGCCGCACCTGCAGAAAGGTAAAAAAACGATGGGGAGAGCATTCCTATAACATTAAGAAAAAAGCCAAATCTCACAGCGTCTCCAGACATTGTTTATCTCATCACAAAAAAGATAAGAACCCTATCAAAATAACACCTATTGAAATGATATCAAAATCTTGTCCCAATGCTCTAATGACCCTTAGGAGAAGAGAGACATTTTGGATTAAAAGATTATCTACTCTCCAACCAGATGGGCTCAATGAGAACCTTGATATGGCAGCATTCTGAATACCAATATATATATATTTTTTTTTTCATTATTTATTTATTTATTTATTTATTTTTATTTTTTTTCTCTTCTGTTGGCCTCTATTAGGCTAGGTCACATTGACACTTTTTCACACCCATATCACATCACACATAGATAGGGGTTGCTGATTGTTTTTGCATTATCCTACACAGTGGTTGTTTAATATTTCGCCTGTGTAACAATTTTTTTATTTTTCCACTTACATTAGCGGTATAGCACTTTAATATTATTATTACTTATAAGATTACCATGATCAGATGACTTATTTTTAGGATACAAGGGTATCTTTATGTTGGACCAATGATCACACATATTTATATATATACTTTCTGCACGCCATTTAGATATAGCTTTAGGTTTTGATTACATTCCACACTTTATTCTTGGCTTATCATTTTTATTATATATTATAAATATCTTGCTAGTACATTTATATTAAATATAGGTACATACATTTTGCATATAAGATATCACAGATAGGGTTTAACATTAGTTAGTCATTGTGTCATTTTTTTCTTTCCCACAAGGTTTAAACTGTCTTACAATGGAATAATCTTTCTATGGCTTAGGTGCTCTAGAGTTGCATTTTACATTTTATTTAATATGTGGTAGCATGCAAAAGCTTAATTATATATTGGGTTGAGATTCCCTCTTAGTAAATTTATTTATATATTCATGTTGACACATCTAGTATTAATTACTTGCTATAGGTTTGCACATAAGGTGATTACTTATTTATTATTTATTTTTTAATTTTTTTATACTTAATACAGAGATATCTATTCTTATTTGAGATTTGCTCAAAATGGTTTGTGTTACATATGAGAGCTTTTTTGTTAGGGCAGAGAAACAAATGTCACACTTTAAAGGAGGGTTCAATGTAGATATAATACCAATTAAGGTCTATAATACTAAATGAAAAATATAGATCTATTGTGATATAAAACATACATGTGGTCAGGCATATTATGTGATTATATGTAGAATAGAGACTATTAAAATACATGTATCTTGCTTATGTTTTTTATGTGGGTATATTATATTGTTGTACATATTGTGATTATTTTATTTTGAGGTGTATAATAAATGTTTTTATTGTGATTGTTATATTACTGTTCTCCATTTTTTATTTTTTAATCTTAATTTGAAGGGTTACAAGGTTATTGCTATTGTCTATTTTGGGTTTGGCAATGGTATGGAGGTTAATTCAGAGATATCTATTCTTATTTGGGATTTGCTCAAAATGGTTTGTTTTACATATGAGAGCTTTGTATATAGGGGTTTCCATGCCTACCAACTGCTGACCTGTGTAACAGGTGTTCACACTTTAGAAATTAATTAGCCTATCAGATTTAGTTTTATGTGTTCTATTGTCTTTATAAAGCAAGTGTTGTTAACATTTTAACATAGCCTGAGGAAACAGCCTGTGGTGGCTGAGAAACATGTTGCTGTTTTTAAAATAAAAGTTTTTAAATATACACTTGCTTTATCACAATTATTCTGCTCCTGTTTGGGGGCAGAGTGTGTGTGCTAGTTCTATCTTCCAAAGTGGTGATTTTCTGCATCCTGCAAATTGGATTCCACAGTCCACTGGGCGGCTGAGAGGTCCCAGTACTGCTGATATTGCACCTGGTGGTGCTTTGTTTCCTGTAAGTACAACCTTGAATCCTTTTATATCTGGTGTACAAACGTTACTGGGCTATGTGTGTGCCTTTTTTGCCCTTATAGGCATCATAGGATAGGCCCTCGCCAAGGATCATCTCTATCTGGCTGGAGACACCAGTGAGCTGGACCCCTGTTTGATGTTCCAGGCTGCCACAATAGCACCATTTGGGTGCGCTACGCTTGTGAGTATATTTCCTATCCTGCTGATGTTTTGTATCTGACTGCTGTGACGTTACTAGGCCATGTTGGCGCCTCTGTGCTTCTTTTTCTTATTAATATGAGTGTAACTGTATTATGTAATGTATGCTTATTAGATAGTGTTATTATCAGTGTAACTGTACTTTGTAATGTATATTTATTAGATTGTGTTATTATAAGTGTAACTGTACTGTGTAATGCATTTTTATTAGATGGTGTTATTATGTGTGTAACTGTACTGTGTAATGCATTTTTATTAGATGGTGTTATTATGTGTGTAACTGTACTGTGTAATGTATATTTATTAAACAGTGTTATTATGTGTGTAACTGTACTATGTAATGTATTTTATTAGATAGTGTTAATATGGGTGAAACTGTACTGTGTAATGTATATGTATTAGATAGTGTTATTATGTGTGTAACTATACTGTGTAATGTATATTTATTAGACAGTGTTATTATGTGTGTAACTGTACTGTTTAATGTATATTTATTAGACAGTGTTATTTTGTGTGTAACTGTACTGTGTAATGTATATTTATTGGACAGTGTTATTATGTATGTAACTGTACTTTGTAATGTATATTTATTAGAATGTGTTATTATCAGTGTAACTGTACTGTGAAAGGTATATTTATTAGACAGTGTTAATATGTGTGTAACTGTACTGTGTAATGTATATTTATTAGACAGTGTTATTATGTGTGTAACTGTACTGTGTAATGTATTTTATTAGATAGTGTTAATATGAGTGAAACTGTACTGTGTAATGTATATTTATTAGATAGTGTTATTATGAGTGTAACTATACTGTGTAATGTATATTTATGAGACAGTGTTATTATGTGTGTAACTGTACTGTGTAATGTATATTCATTGGACAGTGTTATTATGTGTGTAACTGTACTGTGTAATGTATATTTATTAGACAATGTTATTATGTGTGTAGCTGTACTGTGTAATGTATATTTATTAGACAGTGTTATTATGTGTGTAACTGTAACACATATTACCCTATAATTGTTTTGTTGTACTCCCCCTTTGTTTATAGCGCTGCGGAATCTGTTGGCGCTCTACAAATAACCAATAATAATAATATATTTATTAGACAGTGTTAATATGTGTGTAACTGTACTATGTAATGTATCTTTATTAGACAGTGTTATTATGTGTGTAACTGTACTGTGTAATGTATATTTATTAGACAGTGTTATTATGTGTGTAACTGTACTGTGTAATGTATATTTATTAGACAGTGTTATTATGTGGGTAGATGTACTGTGCAATGTATATTTATTAGACAGTGTTATTATGTGTGTAACTGTACTGTGTAATGTATATGTATTAGACAGTGTTATTATGTGTGTAACTGTACTGTGTAATGTATATGTATTAGATAGTGTTATTATGAGTGTAACTGTATTGTGTAATGTATGTTTATTAGATAGTGTTATTATAAGTGTAACTGTACTGTGTAATGTATATGTATTAGACAGTGTTATTATGTATGTAACTGTACAGTGTAATGTATATTTATTAGATAGTGTTATTATGTGTGTAACTGTACTGTGTAATGTATATTTATTAGATTGTGTTATGTGTGTAACTGTACTGTGTAATGTATATTTATTAGACATTGTTATTATGTGGGTAGCTGTACTGTGTAATGTATATTTATTAGACAGTGTTATTATGTGTGTAACTCTACAGTGTAATGTATATTTATTAGATAGTGTTATTATGTGTGTAACTCTACAGTGTAATGTATATTTATTAGACAGTGTTATTATGTGTGTAACTGTACTGTGTAATGTATATTTATTAGATATTGTTATTATGTGTGTAACTCTACAGTGTAATGTATATTTATTAGACAGTGTTATTATGTGTGTAACTGTACTGTGTAATGTATATTTATTAGACAGTGTTATTATGTGTGTAACTGTACTGTGTAATGTATATTTATTAGATAGTGTTATTATGTGTGTAACTGTACTGTGTAATGTATATTTATTAGACAGTGTTATTATGTGTGTAACTGTACTGTGTAATGTATATTTATTAGATAGTGTTATTATGTGTGTAACTGTACTGTGTAATGTATATTTATTAGACAGTGTTATTATGTGTGTAACTGTACTGTGTAATGTATATTTATTAGACAGTGTTATTATGTGTGTAACTGTACTGTGTAATGTATATTTATTAGATAGTGTTATTATGTGTGTAACTGTACTGTGTAATGTATATTTATTATAGTGTTAATATGAGTGTAACTGTACTGTGTAATGTATATTTATTAGATAGTGTTATTATGTGTGTAACTGTACTGTGTAATGTATATTTATTAGATAGTGTTATTATGAGTGTAACTGTACTGTGTAATGTATATTTATTAGATAGTGTTATTATGTGTGTAACTGTACTGTGTAATGTATATTTATTAGACAGTGTTATTATATGTGTAACTGTACTGTGTAATGTATATTTATTACATAGTGTTATTATGTTTGTAAGTGTACAGTGTAATGTATATTTATTAGATAGTGTTATTATATGTGTAACTGTACTGTGTAATGTATATTTATTACATAGTGTTATTATGTTTGTAACTGTACTGTGTAATGTATATTTATTAGACAGTGTTATTATGTGTGTAACTGTACTGTGTAATGTATATTTATTAGACAGTGTTATTATATGTGTAACTGTACTGTGTAATGTATATTTATTACATAGTGTTATTATGTTTGTAACTGTACTGTGTAATGTATATTTATTAGACAGTGTTATTATATGTGTAACTGTACCGTATAATGTATATTTATTAGACAGCTAACCAGAGCTCTGAGGATGCAGTAATAATTCTAGCGTAAATCCTGATTGAGCTCACATTTTCGTGTGTACTTTCAACTTGTAACATGAGCTCTAAAGCCGATGCGCAAACAGGCACAATAAACCCCTTTTCGCTTGCATGTAACTGTTAGCTCTCCACTCATAATCTGGCCCTTAATGATTTATTATAAATTATGATTGCAAACACAGCAACACTTTAGAAACTGTAAAATTTGCATTTTAGAGAAAATAAAGTCAGCAAACAATGAAGGAAATATTATTTATGATATAACTTCTCTATATCTTCTATAATTCCATACACAGTTTCACCATAGCGCACTGTACTTGACACACTTCTGTCTATAAACAAGATAGTGTCTTGACATGATATATCTTTAATTTTATGAGATACTTTTTAGCTGGCTCTTCATATATATATTTATTTATTTATTTTTTTGAATACCCTCTTATTCAAAAAAACTAATAAGACCCAAAAATGTTTTCTTTCATGATTCAGATAGAGCATGCAATTTTAAACTTTTTAATTTACTCCTATTATCAATTTTTCTTCGTTCACTTGCTATCTTTATTTGAAAAAGAAGGCATCTAAGCTTCTTTTTTGTTTCAGGGGTCTGGACAGCACTTTTTTATTGGTTGATGAATTTATCCACCAATCAACAAGAATAACCCAGGTTATTCACCAAAAATGGGCCGGCATCTAAACTTACATTCTTGCATTACAAATAAAGATACCAAGAGAAGGAAGAAAATTTGATAATAGGAGTAAATTAGAAAGTTGCTTAAAATTGCATGCTCTATCTGAATCACAAAAGAAAAAAAATGGGTTCAGTGTCCCTTTAAATAAAGTAAGGAAAAAGGATAGAGATACTATATTGTATTCCTTAAAACAACCAAAAGAAGAACAGCAAAAAACAAGATTTATAACTACCTACAACTGTCAATGGAATAAAATAAAGGAACTTTTACTAAAAAATTGTCATTTATTGACACTTGATGAAGGGATAAAAAATATAGTAGGGGTGATCCCCTCTTTAATTGCTAGGAAATCTCCAAGCTTTATTTGTTAGGTCACAATCATCTAGGAACTGGCTAGGTTTACACCAGCAAGTGAAAGGAAGTTATCCTTGTGCACACTGTGTTTACTGCTAATATATGAATAAAAGTAAATTTGTTAGGTCACAATCAGCTAGGAACTGGCTAGGTTTACACCAACAGGTGAAAGGAAGTTATCCTTGTGCACACTGTGTTTACTGCTAATATATGAATAAAAGTAAATTTGTTAGGTCACAATCAGCTAGGAACTGGCTAGGTTTACACAAACAAGTGAAAGGAAGTTATCCTTGTGCACACTGTGTTTACTGCTAATATATGAATAAAAGTAAATTTGTTAGGTCACTATCAGCTAGGAACTGGCTAGGTTTACACAAACAGGTGAAAGAAAGTTATCCTTGTGCACACTGTTTACTGCTAATATATGAATAAAAGTAAATTTGTTAGGTCACAATCAGCTAGGAACTGGCTAGGTTTACACCAACAAGTGAAAGGAAGTTATCCTTGTGCACACTGTGTTTACTGCTAATATATGAATAAAAGTAAATTTGTTAGGTCACAATCAGCTAGGAACTGGCTAGGTTTACACAAACAGGTGAAAGGAAGTTATCCTTGTGCACACTGTGTTTACTGCTAATATATGAATAAAAGTAAATTTGTTAGGTCACAATCAGCTAGGAACTGGCTAGGTTTACACCAACAAGTGAAAGGAAGTTATCCTTGTGCACACTGTGTTTACTGCTAATATATGAATAAAAGTAAATATGTTAGGTCACAATCAGCTAGGAATCAAAATGGATTTTTGTTTTAAAAACCAGGAGCCCATATGGAATGAATGAGAAAATTGTATATGCTCCCTTTCTAGATTAAATGTGTCACATGAAATTAGGTTTTTGTATTGTCAGATTAACATAGCGTAAGACTTTTCTTTCTCCTTTTTCTTGACATAGAATAGACTTGAAGAAGCTGTGTATTTATGTTTCTTGAAGAAAATAGTATTGGTTTTGATTTGAGCCCAAAAATAGCAAAGAAGGATTAAATAAAATAGGAGATGCGGAGTGAAGCAAGACGTTTGTTAGACTAGCGGATATAAGCAGTATGTTTACAATTTATATCTGTCTTGATCTCTTGTTATGTGAAGCTTGGAGTATGCTTGTATTCCATGCTATATACAAAGATGTTCATTGGTTTGAGAGAATAAGGGGTTAATACAGCCAATAAATAAGTCAAACTGGCAGCTAACAACCAGTCCTGATGAGGCCCTGAACCTGCATGATGGGGCGAGACACGTGTCGACTGCAAGCTGCAGTTTGAAATAATTCTCTGATGGATAATTTGACCGCTAAGTTTGTCTCCCTTGCGATACGGTTATAAGTATCGACAGCACCTAGCAGGAATTGCAACCGGTGCAAGTGATCGCACTTCTTTCAAAGAGTTGGTGAGCCGTAGTGAATGAAAATTTAGATTTGAAAGGCATCAGCCGAAAAGGAAGGTGTCTTTCAAAGAGCTGGTGAGCCGTAGTGAATGGAAGTTTGCAACTGAAAGGCATCAGCTGAAAAGTGAAGGTCTTTAAAGGAGACACATAGCCGATTTCCGAATACAACTTGGAGGATTTATGATGTTTTTCTGCGTCTTTTTACCATCCACATGCTACCACTAGCCAGGAGGCTCAGAGGAATTAACGTGAGCTAGCGATGGTCAGCAATAACCGGTAAAATTGTTTGCAACACAGCACTTCTGTTTGTCTTTTCAAGAGAACTGTTTACCTTACTTCTTTAGGAACGATTGAATCACTAACTGCTGCGACTCTCTTTGCCACCCATGGAGCCGTATTATTGTTGGCGCAACACTGCCAATAAGAGCAATAATATAAGGATCTGATTTGTTTCACACACATTAATATAGAGGATGTTTTCACCTCGTATGTATGTGAGTATTATTACTTGCCTGGATTTTGTGAAATAATCTGTCAGCGCTGGTTTAGTATTGCTACATCTTTTGAGCCATATGTATTATGTGAGCAATATGTATCAATATTGTGTTTCTTATGTATGTTGTGCTTAGAGATATGTCATTATCATTACTATCACGGCATTTTGAAGGGATCCTTTTTCATTTAGTCAGTATTTAACCCCTTAATGACCACAATGTACCCTGTATGTCACTGGTCGTTAAGGGTTTTTTCAGGACATAATAGCACAAGTCTAGCAAGAACACGCTAATAATGCCCTCCCTAGAGCAGGCTTTGTGGAATAGAGCAGTCTCAACGCTGGTGGCAAGACCGCGCTATAAAACAATCAAGTCCCAAAAACAGGCCAGCGACATACAGGGTATGTCGCTGGTCCTTAAGGGGTTAAGTAGCAAATATATGTTTCTCTTGTTCTGTTACTAATAAACTAAGGGCTGATTACTGCAATACCTGTTGTTTTGGCAATAATTTCTCTGAGTGGGCTCTCAATACTTCCAGATAACACTCTAGAATAGCAAAATGATTTTTGCAAACCACATATTGAGTGCTGAAATCCCTCCCTTTTAGCAAATTTAGTTCCTGTTCAATTGCTTGGTAACACAAATTGCTAATCAGCCAATCACATGGCAGCAACTCAATGCATTTAGGTATCTAGACGTGGTGAAGACGACTTGCTGATGTTCAAACCGAGCAGAATGGGGAAGAAAGGGGATTTAAATGACTTTGAACTTGGCATGGTTGTTGGTGCCAGATGGGCTGGTCTGAGTATTTAAAAAACTGCTGATCTACTGGGATTTTGATGCACAACCATCTCTAGGGTTTACACAGAATGGTCCGAAAAAGAGAAAATATCCAGTGAGCAGCAGTTGTGTGGACAAAAATGTCTTGTTGATGTCAGAGGTCAGAGGAGAATGGGCAGATTGGTTCAAGATGATAAAAGGCAAAAGTAACTGAAATAACCACTCGTTACAACCAAGGTATGAAGAATATCATCTCTGAATGCACAACACGTCGAACCTTGAAGCAGATGGGCTACAGCAGCAGAAGACCACACCGGGTGCCACTCCTGTCAGCTAAAAATAGGAAACTGAGGCTACAATTCGCACAGATTCAGGGAGTCTCAAGGGGATCCCCCAGAAGGTGGCGAACCCCCAATGTAATGGCCAAAAAGGCTATGAGGTGCCAACAAGCAGTTTTCCCTCAACGCTCACTTACATGCAGCGCTAGTATTACGAGTTTTTACAAACCCATCATTAAAAGACAAGAAGTGAGCGTTGAGCAAAATTTTGCTCATTACCACACTCCAATACCAGCGCTGCTTAAAGGTTGTGACACTCTGCAAGCGATGCGGCGCGAAGCGAAGCAGCTGCTTCGCTCCGCGTTGCACCGCTTCTGAAGATCAAATATTTCATCTCTGAGCGCTCAGCTACGCGACCTGATGCAGCAGAGTGCTCAGAGATGAAAAGGCAGGACACACTGAGCATGCACAGCCGCATCTACACGCTGTGCGCAGCTCCGCTTGCAGTGTGTCAGAGCCTTAAGTCAGCGGTGACCTGGGGTAACGTGCTCATGCACGATTTCCCAATAGGAATCAACGGGTGGCTGAAAAAAAGTCTAACAACTGCAAAACAGCAGCGTAAAACTCACTAATGCAGCCTCATTGATTCCTATGGGGAAATAAAATTTATGTTTATACCTAACACCCTAACATGAACCCCGAGTCTAAACACCCCTAATCTTACACTTATTGACCCATAATCTGCCGCCCCCGACATCGCCGACACCTACATTATAATTATTAACCCCTAATCTGCCGCTCCGGACACCGCCGCCACCTACATTATACTTATTAACCCCTAATCTGCTGCCACCAACATCGCCGATACCTACATTATATTTTTTAACCCTTAATCTGCTGCCCCCAATGTCGCCGCCACTTACCTAAACTTATTAACCCCTAATCTGCCGCCCCCAACGTCGCCGGCACTATAATAAAAACATATTAGCCCCTAAACCGCTGCACTCCCGCCTTGCAAACATTAGTTAAATATTATTAACCCCTAATCTGCTGGCCCTAACATCGCTGCCACCTACCTACATTTATTAACCCCTAATCTGCCGCCCCAACGTCCCTACCACTATATTAAAGTTATTAACCCCTAAACCTAAGTCTAACCCTAAACCTAACACCCCCTAACTTAAATATAATTTAAATAAATCAAAATAAATATTAATATGATTAACTAAATTATTCCTATTTAAAACTAAATACTTACCTATAAAATAAACCCTAAGATAGCTACAATATAACTAATAGTTACATTGTAGCTAGTTTAGGATTTATTTTTATTTTACAGGCAAGTTCGTATTTATTTTAACTAGATAGAATAGTTATTAAATAGTTATTAACTATTTAATAACTACCTAGTTAAAATAAAGACAAATTTACCTGTAAAATAAAACCTAACCTAAGTTACACTAACACCTAAATCTACACTATAATTAAATAAATTAACTAAATTAAATACAATTACCTAATTTAAATTAAATTAGCTAAAGTACAAAAAATAAACAAACACTAAATTACAGAAAATAATAAACAAATTACAGAAATTTAAACTAATTACACCTAATATAATAGCCCTATTAAAATAAAAAATGCCCCTGCAAAATAAAAAAAAGCCCTAGCCTAAACTACCATTAGCCCTTAAAAGGGCCTTTTGCGGGGCATTGCACCAAAGTAATCAGCTCTTTTACCTGTAATTCTCGCATTCTATTGGCTGTTCTGATCAGCCAATAGAATGTGAGTTCAATACGATTGGCTGATTGGATCAGCCAATCAGATTGAACTTCAATCTGATTGGCTGATTGCATCAGCCAATCAGATTTTTTCTACCTTAATTCCGATTGGCTGATAGAATTCTATCAGCCAATCGGAATTGAAGGGATGCCATCTTGGATGACGTCCCTTAAAGGAACCTTCATTCTTTGTAAGCCCGTCGGTAGAAGAGGATGGCTCCGCTCCGCTCTGGATGGATGAAGATTGAAGACACCGCCTGGATGAACACTCCTACCGGATGGAGGACCTCTTCTTGCCCCGCTTGGATGAAGACTTCTACCGGATAAAGGACCTCCTCTGCGCACCTTGGATGAAGAATTCGGCTCGGCTGAGTGAAGACGACTCAAGGTAGGATGATCTTCAGAGGGTTAGCGATAGGTTTTTTTAAGGGGGGTTTGGGTGGGTTAGAGAAGGGGTATGTGGGTGGTGGGTTGTAATGTTGGGGGGGGGTATTGTATTTTATTTTCAGGTAATTGAGCTGATTACTTTGGGGCAAGGCCCCGCAAAAAGCCCTTTTAAAGGCTGGTAATAGAGCTGATTACTTTTGTATTTTAGAATAGGGTAGGGAATTTTTTATTTTGGGGGGCTTTTTTATTTTATTATGGGGCTTAGATTAGGTGTAATTAGTTTAAACTGCTTGTAATTCTTTTTTATTTTTTGTAATTTAGTGGGTTTTTTTTGTATTATAGAATAGTTTATTTTATTGTATTTTATTTTAGGTAATTGTAGGTAATTTATTTAATTAATTTAATGATAGTGTACTGTTAGGTTTAATTATAACTTAGGTTAGGATTTATTGTACAGGTAATTTTGTATTTATTTTAACTAGGTAGCTATTAAATAGTTATTGTACCTAGTTAAAATAAATACAAAGTTGCCTGTAAAATAAATATAAATCCTAAAATAGCTACAATGTAATTATTAATTATATAGTAGCTATATTAGGGTTTATTTGATAGGTAAGTATTTAGTTTTATACAAGAAATATATAAATTGGTGAGAGTGCGCTAGCAGCAGCAGGGGATGTGTAACTGGTATAGGCAAATATATAAAATCAATAAAGCGATAAAATACAAACACATTTATATCAATAAACACATAGGTAAAATCCTGAATTGGTTCGATTGTGCTAAACAGCAGCAGGGAATGTGTCACTGATATAGGCAAATGTTGTTTGAATACATTATGAAATCAATAAAGCAAATTTGTTATAAAATACAAACACATTTACTTCAATAAACACATAGGTAAAATCCTAATTTTATGACCGGTCTTAAATATTTAAGAACTAAAAGAGTAAAGGCAAGTATTTCAATAATTTAAAAATGCTATTGCCTAGAGTTAAAAGAAAATTGGGGATTTACATATACAACTTGTGTGCAAGTTTAGAAATATAGTGGTGCACCACTCTTTATGTTGCGGTAGTAGCTGAATAGCTGATATATCACCAATCCACCTTATTATTTTGGTACAAAAGGTTTGACTGTTTGCACACAAAACAAAGTAAAGTCACACTTTGAGAAGAAAAATAAAAAATATGTGTATATATATGAATCGTTTCAATAAACGACTAGTCCCAATGGTATTTTCCTTTAAATATACGTTCCTTGTGCCTGTATAATTTCTTAGTTCTGTAGTTTATAAAGTGCCCAGTTTCATTTTGATGTAATAGTTTGTAGTTGGATCATGTGTATGATTCGCACTATCGGCTACTTTACCTCTGCATGCCTTTCGGTCTCTTCGTGGGTATGTCTCCTCCACTCACCTTCTGGCATAGGTAACGCTGCAGCCTCGCTGATAGTCGTTTGATGTCACACACCAATTTTTTCTCCTGAAAGTAGATCCGGCTTCCACTCTGCGCAGAGAGTATCTGTAGTTTTGGATGAAGAAAAATAGTGCCAATGCAATCCTTTGCAATCCTTGGTCACTATGTATTCCTTTTGTTGGGCAAAGTTAGATTCCTGTAGGCAGTAGGATTATTTTTCTTCATCCAAAACTACAGATACTCTCTGCGCAGAGTGGAACGTATATTTAAAGGAAACTACAATTGGGACTAGTCGTTTATTGAAACGATTCATACATATACACATATTTTTTACTTTTCTTCTCAAAGTGTGACTTTACTTTGTTTTTTGTGCAAACAGTCAAACCTTTTGTACCAAAATAATAAGGTGGATTGGTGATATATCAGCTATTCAGCTACTACCGCAACATAAAGAGTGGTGCACCACTATATTTCTAAACTTGCAAACAAGTTGTATATGTATATCCCCAATTTTCTTTTAACTCTATGCAATAGCATTTTTAAATTATTGAAATACTTGCCTTTACTCTTTAAGTTCTTAAATATTTAAGACCGGTCATAAAATTAGGATTTTACCTATGTGTTTATTGAAATAAATGTGTTTGTATTTTATAACAAATTTGCTTTATTGATTTCATAATATATTCAAACAACATTTGCCTATATCAGTGACACATTCCCTGCTGCTGTTTAGCACAATCGAACCAATTCAGGATTTTACCTATGTGTTTATTGATATAAATGTGTTTGTATTTTATCACTTATTTGCTTTATTGATTTTATATATTTGCCTATACCAGTGACACATCCCCTGCTGCTGCTAGCGCACTCTCACCAATTTATATATTTCTTGTATCTTTCCATTATATATCTGTCTTTGGGAGCAGATAGGTGATAGTGCAAGGGGCAATTTGCACACCATTAAGGATTCCATAATCCAAGTATTTAGTTTTAAATAGGAATAATTTAGTTAATTTTAGGAATATTATTTTGTTTAATATAAATTATATTTATTTTAGGGGGGTGTTAGGGTAGGGGTTAATAACTTTATTATAGTAGCGACGACGGTGCGGGCGAGAGATTAGGGGTTAATAATTGTAGGTAGGTGGCGGCGATGTTAGGGAGGGCAGATTAGGGGTTAATACTATTTATTCTAGTGTTTGCGAGGCGGGAGTGCAGCGGTTTAGGGGTTAATACATTTATTATAGTGGGGTCGAGGTCCGGTCAGCAGATTAGGGGTTAATAAATATAATATAGGGGTCGGCGGTGTTAGGGGCAGCAGATTAGGGGTTCATAGGGATAATGTAGGTTGCGGCGGTGTACGGAGCGGCAGATTAGGGGTTAATAATATAATGCCGGTGTCAGCGATAGCGGGGGCGGCAGATAAGGGGTTATTAAGTGTAAGATTAGGGGTGTTTAGACTCGAGGTTCATGTTAGGGTGTTAGGTGCAGACTTAGAGAGTGTTTCCCCATAGGAAACAATGGGGCTGTGTTAGGAGCTGAACGCTGCTTTTTTGCAGGTGTTAGGTTTTTTTTAAGCCCAAACTGCCCCATTGTTTCCTATGGGGATATCGTGCACGAGCACGTTTTAGCTGCTTACCGCTACAGTAAGCAATGCTGGTATTGAGGGTTGAAGTAGAGCTAAGTTAGGCTCAACGCACCCTTTTTTGAGCCTAACGCAGCCCCTCAGACAACTCTAAATACCAGCATTGTTGGAAGGGTGCGTTTACAAAAAAAGCAGCGTTAGCTACGCGGCTTTTTACCGACAAAACTCTAAATCTAGCGGTTAGGGTTTATTGTACAGGTTTAGGGTTAGACAGGTTTAGGGGTTAATAACTTTAATATAGTGGCGGCGACGTTGGGGGCGGCAGATTAGGGGTTAATAAATGTAGGTAGGTGGCGGCGACATTGGTGGCAGCAGATTAGGGGTTAATAAATATAACGTACGTGTCGGCGATGTTGGGGTCAGCAGATTAGGGGGTTAATAATATTTAACTAATGTTTGCGAGGCGGGAGTGCTGCAGTTTAGGGGTTAATATGTTTATTATAGAGCCGGCGACGTTAGGGATGGCAGATTAGGGGTTAATAAGTGTAGGTAGGTGGCGGCAACATTGGTGGCGGCAGATTAGGGGTTAATAAATATAATGTAGGTGTCGACGATGTTGGGGTCAGCAGATTAGGGGTTCATACATATAATGTAGGTGGCGGCGGTGTCCTGAGCAGCAGGTTAGGGGTTAAAAAATGTATTTTAGTATTTGCGATGTGGGAGGGCCTCGGTTTAGGGGTTAATAGGTAGTTTATGGGTGTTAGTGTACTTTTTAGAACTTTAGTTATGAGTTTTATTTTACGGCGTTGTACCATAAAACTACTGACTTTTAAATGCGTTAGGACTCTTGACAGGGTAGGGTGTACCGCTCACTTTTTGGCCTCTCAGGACAGACTCATAATATCAGCGCTATGGAAGTCCGATAGAAAAAAGACTTTACGAAGTTTACGTAAGTCATTTTGCGGTAAGGCCAAAGAAGTGTGCGCTGACCCTAAACCTGCAAGACTCGTAAAACCAGCCGGCATACAAAAGCAGCGTTAGGACCTCTTAACGCTGCTTTTTTACCCTAACGCACAACTCATAATCTAGCCGAATATATTTGAGTGTGTAATGAGATGACAAAAAATACACTCAATGACACTAAATGTCATTAGCAATTCAATAATATAAACATATTGGTATGCACAAAATTAATTGATGAGCGCAATTAATACTGCTAATATGCACAGTGTGTGTGCAACAAAACAATAAAAATAATAATAATGAAAAAAGATTTCAGTCCGTGAAGTAAATAATGTGATAAGTGCGAACAATTGATGTTGGAATTCCAAAGATGTGTTGGTGTGTCTCTAAGGCAGCTCCACTTCGGTAAGTAGATGTAGATTCACCTCCTGAAAAAAACAATAAAAAGACAAGGGGCACCTCATAGTGAACTCCGTGTATAAAAGGGAATAATGTGATAAAATGAAACTCACAATTCTGATGGCACCCGTGCAAACGAACAGGCTGACACTCACAGTGTATATATATATGTGTGGTGTGATAGATGGAAGTAAAATTTGCATTTTTTTTTCATTTTTATTATTACAAAACTGGACTTGAACCTTTTCTGAAAAAATATAATTTCAGCAATAGGGATGCTATTGGAAAAATTATATTTATTCACCAAAAAAGGTTGTTTTTTTTTCTTCGTTTTCTTTCTATCAACGGGTTCACGTGCACCTGTGCTCCTATGGAGGAGCCTCCACTGTGTCTAGGGTGATTACATAAGTCTGTGAACACTTGACTTGTTCCCATTTTGTTTGATTGAGAGCTTGCATTTGTGTATTATGGAGCCAGGTTTTGGAAGAGACCTTGAAGTGGTACCTGGACTTGTCCCATTTGGCTAGAAGCGGTAACTAACTCTTCCAGTTTTGCTTTTAATCTTAGCTGAGAGCTTGCACTCGAGTGCTGGACTTCCTCTGTGTGTTGTAATAATTTATTTTGTAATTTTCCCTATGGGCCTTGCACTTGTCTGGGGTTAACTGCCTGTGACTCTGGTGTTGCAGGGTCATGGGATGTGTACCCAGTCCAGTCTGAGAGTGCATTTGTTTTGTGTGTGTATATATATATATATATATATATATATATATATATATATATATATATATATATATATATATATATATATATATATATATATATATATATATATATATATATATATATATAGTGGTTAATAACCAATAATGTGTTAATATTAATATTGGTACCAGAGGTTTTTTGCTGAAAATACACAAATATCCAATATAGTAAATACTATATAATCAACCACCATACATGAAATGAAAATTATAGTATAGTGTAGTGTAAAAATTGGTAAAATAGATATTGATATGATATTACTTCATTATTACATGGAACAGATAGAGATTAGTGATTTCTTGTATCAGAAATTACTACACCTTATGTACTATACACAGATCAGTGTTCTCACAATATGTGCATCTCATGTAATATATATGGGTTTAAAAAATCCGAGTAATTAAGTACAAATACAAATACAAGTTCCTGAGTAGTGACTTTAGAGTAAAGTACACAAGTTATTGTAAAACAGAGTGCACCAAGTACACGAGTGATTTCAGTCCCAAATTAATGTATGATCATGCAGAATTCTAGTTCTTTATCTTGTCATATCCATATATTAGAAGTGAGTGCCCACTTACTAGATTTAACCTCAATCCTATGAGGTAAGTGGAAAGCGTCCTTATAGGTTAAAGTTGTCCCTCAGCAATCTAGAAAAAATGCTTCTTTGCCTCCTCAGTGTGGTTAGAAACACTGCTTCCCTGCCTCTTTAGTGTGGTTAGAAACACTGCTTCCCTGCCTCTTTAGTGTGGTTAGAAACACTGCTTCCCTGCCTCTTTAGTGTGGTTAGAAACACTGCTTCCCTGCCTCTTTAGTGTGGTTAGAAACACTGCTTCTCTGCCTCTTTAGTGTGGTTAGAAACACTGCTTCCCTGCCTCTTTAGTGTGGTTAGAAACACTGCTTCCCTGCCTCTTTAGTGTGGTTAGAAACACTGCTTCTCTGCCTCTTTAGTGTGGTTAGAAACACTGCTTCCCTGCCTCTTTAGTGTGGTTAGAAACACTGCTTCCCTGCCTCTTTAGTGTGGTTAGAAACACTGCTTCCCTGCCTCTTTAGTGTGGTTAGAAACACTGCTTCCCTGCCTCTTTAGTGTGGTTAGAAACAATGCTTCCCTGCCTCTTTAGTGTGGTTAGAAACACTGCTTCCCTGCCTCTTTAGTGTGGTTAGAAACACTGCTTCTCTGCCTCTTTAGTGTGGTTAGAAACACTGCTTCTCTGCCTCTTTAGTGTGGTTAGAAACACTGCTTCTCTGCCTCTTTAGTGTGGTTAGAAACACTGCTTCTCTGCCTCTTTAGTGTGGTTAGAAACACTGCTTCTCTGCCTCTTTAGTGTGGTTAGAAACACTGCTTCTCTGCCTCTTTAGTGTGGTTAGAAACACTGCTTCCCTGCCTCTTTAGTGTGGTTAGAAACACTGCTTCTCTGCCTCTTTAGTGTGGTTAGAAACACTGCTTATCTGCCTCTTTAGTGTGGTTAGAAACACTGCTTCCCTGCCTCTTTAGTGTGGTTAGAAACACTGCTTCCCTGCCTCTTTAGTGTGGTTAGAAACACTGCTTCCCTGCCTCTTTAGTGTGGTTAGAAACACTGCTTCCCTGCCTCTTTAGTGTGGTTAGAAACACTGCTTCTCTGCCTCTTTAGTGTGGTTAGAAACACTGCTTCCCTGCCTCTTTAGTGTGGTTAGAAACACTGCTTCCCTGCCTCTTTAGTGTGGTTAGAAACACTGCTTCTCTGCCTCTTTAGTGTGGTTAGAAACACTGCTTCCCTGCCTCTTTAGTGTGGTTAGAAACACTGCTTCTCTGCCTCTTTAGTGTGGTTAGAAACACTGCTTCTCTGCCTCTTTAGTGCGGTTAGAAACACTGCTTCTCTGCCTCTTTAGTGTGGTTAGAAACACTGCTTCCCTGCCTCTTTAGTGCGGTTAGAAACACTGCTTCCCTGCCTCTTTAGTGTGGTTAGAAACACTGCTTCTCTGCCTCTTTAGTGTGGTTAGAAACACTGCTTCCCTGCCTCTTTAGTGTGGTTAGAAACACTGCTTCTCTGCCTCTTTAGTGTGGTTAGAAACACTGCTTCTCTGCCTCTTTAGTGTGGTTAGAAACACTGCTTCTCTGCCTCTTTAGTGTGGTTAGAAACACTGCTTCCCTGCCTCTTTAGTGTGGTTAGAAACACTGCTTCCCTGCCTCTTTAGTGTGGTTAGAAACACTGCTTCCCTGCCTCTTTAGTGTGGTTAGAAACACTGCTTCCCTGCCTCTTTAGTGTGGTTAGAAACACTGCTTCTCTGCCTCTTTAGTGTGGTTAGAAACACTGCTTCTCTGCCTCTTTAGTGCGGTTAGAAACACTGCTTCCCTGCCTCTTTAGTGTGGTTAGAAACACTGCTTCTCTGCCTCTTTAGTGTGGTTAGAAACACTGCTTCCCTGCCTCTTTAGTGTGGTAGAAGATTTTCTCCTTTCACAGCTCGCCTTTGTTCACCTCCCAGTATCATGCAATGCCATGCACATAAATAAGGGAACACAAATGTGGAAAAAATAGTGCAACACTCTTTGTAATCTTAAAACATATATTTATTCACAATGTACAAAATGCTCACATTCTTAGACCTCAATCCAGTATGAGGTATCAGTTAGGCATATTATTAATAGTTGATCACAACAGTTGTTATTTTCCAAGGCATACAGGTTATTAACATCAATCAATTGTGCAGGAAACCGGCATAAAACTAATTTGTGGTATAAAATTGAATAAAGTCTCTTTTAATTCTCTCCTTACGCGTTTCAAAGGTTTAAAAACAATAGGTTACCGTCTTCATCAGAGGATATATATATACAGTGCTTTGCTAAAAAAAAATGGTGCTGGTACTCATTGAATATTGATTGATTAATTTTGCTCAATTAAAAAAAAGCAAAAGGACAAGATTATTTACAATCTGCTAGATTACGAGTCTTGCATTAGCCTTAAAAAGCAGCGTCCCAACGCTGCTTTTTAGCACCCGCTGGTATTACGAGTCAGGCAGGTACAGGTGTACCGCTCACTTTTTTTCCGCGATTTTCGCATACCGCAAATCCCCTTACGTCAATTGCGTATCCTATCTTTTTAATGGGATTTTCCTAACACCGGTATTACGATTGCTGGAAAAAGTGAGCGGTAGACCCTCTCCTGTCCAGACTCCTACCGCATTTAAAAGTCAGCAGTTAAGAGTTTTATGGGCTAACGCCGTAACATAAAACTCTTAACTAAAGTGCTAAAAGTACACTAACACCCATAAACTACCTATTAACCCCTAAACCGAGGCCCCCCGCACATCTCAAACACTTAAATAAATGTTTTAATCCCTAATCTGCCGGTCCTAACATCGCCGCCACCTACCTACATTTATTAACCCCTAATCTGCTGCCCCCAACGTCACCGCTACTATATTAAATGTATTAACCCCTAAATCTAAATCTAACCCTGTCTAACACCCCCTAACTTAAATTTAATGTAAATACATCTAAATAAATTTACTATAATTAACAAAATTATTCCTATTTAAAACTACTTACCTGTAGAATAAACCCTAAGCTAGCTACAATATAACTAATAGTTACATTGTATCTAGCTTAGGGTTTATTTTTATTTTACAGGCAAATTTGTATTTATTTTAACTAGATAGAATAGTTATTAACTATTTAATAGCTACCTAGATAAAATAAGTACAAATTTACCTGTAAAATAAATCCTAACCTAAATTACAATTACACCTAACACTACACTATCATTAAATTAATTACATAAACTAACTACAATTAACTACAATTAAAATAAATAAACTAAAGTTCAAAAAACAACAATCACTAAATTACAGAAAATAAAAAAAGAATTACAATTTTTTTAAGCTAATTACACCTACTCTAATCCCCTAAAAAATAAAAAAGCCCCCCAAAATAATAAAATTCCCTACCCTATACTAAATTACAAATAGCCCTTAAAGGGCATTGCCCCAAAGTAATCAGCTCTTTTCCCTGTAAAAAAATAACCCCCAACATTAAAACCCACCACCCAACCCTACTCTAAAACCCACCCAATCCCCCCTTAATAAAACCTAACACTACCCCCTTGAAGATCTCCCTACCTTGAGCTGTCTTCACCCAGCTGGGCACAAGTGGACCTCCAGAGGGGAAGAAGTCTTCATCCGATCCGGCCAGAAGAGGACATCAAGACCGGCAGAAGTCTTCATCCAGGCGGCATCTTCTATCTTCTTCCATCCGGAGCGGAGCGTGTCCATCTTGAAGACATCCGACGCAGATCATCCTCTTCCATCTGACGGCGACTGAAGAATGAAGGTTCCTTTAAGTGACATCATCCAAGATGGCGTCCCTTCAATTCCTATTGGCTGATAGAATCCTATCAGCCAATCGGAATTAAGGTAGGAAAAATCCTATTGACTGATGCAATCAGCCAATAGAATTGAGCTCGCATTCTATTGGCTGATTGGAACAGCCAATAGAATTCGAGCTCAATCCAACTGGCTGATTGGATCAGCCAATAGGATTGAACTTCAATTCTATTGGCTGATTAAATCAGCCAATAGGATTTTTCCTACCTTAATTCCGATTGGCTGATAGGATTCTATCAGCCAATTGGAATTAAAGGGACACCATCTTGGCTGAGGTAGCTCTCTATACTCAGAGCACATATGTAGGTGAAGGCCTTCTCATTACTGGCTGAGGTAGCTCTCCATGCCCAGAGCACATGTGTAGGTGTAGTCCTTCTCATTATTGGCTGAGATTGTTCTCCATACCCAGTAGGGCTGCTGAAAATAATTGATTCAGTGATGCATCGCAATTCAGGGGTCAGTGACGTCATTGCGCAATGTCACATGACTCGGCCTCTCTCACAGAGCAGTATATTCAGAGAAGCTGACATAAGGGAGCCTGTCTCCGGGTTTTACACCAGCTGCACCACATCTGTGTGCACACTGTGCAGATATCTGACACAGAGAGCACTCTCAACAGACCTCCCCTCTCACACACAAATGTTCCGGTCAGGAATTTTTATGACGCCTAATGCCGACAGCAGCCTGATGTAAACAGTGAATCTTTTCTTGTATTATCGATTCACTGTTTACTGTTGCAGTCTCTGCTGCATGTTTGCTCTCTGTCATATCCCTAGCCCAAACGAGCATTTAGGTGTAGTCATTATTGGCTGAGCAAGCTCTCCATACCCAGAGCACATGAGTAGATGTACTCCTTCTCATTACTGGCAGAGGTAGCATTCCATACCCAGAGCACATGTGTAGGTGTAGTCCTTCTCATTATTGGCTGAGGCAGCTCTCCATACCCACAGTACATTAGTAGATCTAGTCCTTCACATTACTGGCTGAGGTAGCTCTCCATACCCAGAGCACATGTGTAGGTGTAGTCCTCAATATTGGCTTAGGTAGCTCTCTATACCCAGAGCACATGTGTAGGTGTAGTCCTTCTCATTATTGTCTGAGGTAGCTCTCCATACCCAGAGCACTTTTGTAGGTGTAGTCCTTCTCAATATTGGCTGAAGTAGCTCTCCATACCCAGAACACATGTGTAGGTGTAGTCCTTCTCATTATTGACTGAGGTAGCTCTCCATACCCAGAGCACATGTGTAGGTGTAGTCCTTCTCATTACTGGCTGAGGTAGCTCTCCATACCCAGAGCACATGTGTAGGTGTAGTCCTTCTCATTACTGGCTGAGGTAGCACTCTATAGCTAGAGCACGTATGTAGGTCTAGTCCTTCTCATTATTGTCTGAGGTAGATTTCCATACCCAGAGCAAATATGTAGGTGTAGTTCTTATCATTACTTGCTGAGGTAGCTCTCCATATCCAGAGCACATGTGTAGGTGTAGTCCTTCTCATTATTTGCTGAGGTAGCTCTGCATATCCAGAGCACATGTGTAGGTGTAGTCCTTCTCATTATTGGCTGAGGTAGCTCTCCATACCCAGAGCACATGTGTAGGTTTAGTCCTTCTGATTACTGGCTGAGGCAGCTCTCCATGTCCAGAGCACATATGTAGGTGTAGTCCTTCTCATTATTGACTGAGGTAGCTCTCCATAGCCAGAGCACATGTGTAGGTGTAGTCCTTCTCATTATTTGATGAGGTTGTTCTTGATGCCCAGAGCACATATGTAGCTGTAGTCCTTCTCATTACTGGCCGAGGTATCTTTCCATGCCCAGAGCATATATGTTGGTGTAGTCCTTCTTATTATTGGCTGAGGTAGCTCTCCATGTCTAGAGCACATGTGTAGGTGTAGTCCTTCTCATTATTGGCTGAGGTTGCTCTCCATACCCAGAGCACATGTGTAGGTGTAGTCCTTCTCATTAATTGCTTAGGCAGTTCTCCATGTCCAGAGCACAAATGTAGGTGAAGGCCTTCTCATTACTGGCTGAGGTAGCTCTCCATGCCCAAAGCACATGTGTAGGTATTGTCCTTCTCATTACTGGGTGAGGTAGCTCTCTATAGCCAGAGCACATGTGTAGGTGTAGTCCTTTTCATTATTGACTGAGGTTGCTCTCCATGTACAGAGCACATGTGTAGGTGTAGTCCTTCTCATTACTGGCTGAGGTAGCTCTCCATACCCAGAGCACATGTGTAGGTCTAGTCCTTCTCATTATTGGCTGAGGTTTTTCTCCATACCCAGTAGGGCTGCTGAAAATAATCGATTCAGTGATGCTGCATCAATGCAAGTGTAGACCTGAATCGATTCAGGGGTCAGTGACATCATTGCCCAACGTCACATGACCCCGCCTCTCTCACAGAGCAGTATATTCAGAGAAGCCTGCATAAGGGAGTCTGTCTCCGGGTTTTACACCAGCTGCACCACATCAGGACTTACAAAAGTCACACAATTTATACTTTATTTTGAACATTTAAGAGGCAATTGTGTGCCTTTTGTAAAACTTGACTTACTATATCTAATAGCAACCCAAAAATGCTTGTTTGCGCTAGGGGTCTGACAGAGAGCAAACATGCAGCAGAGACCGCAACAGTAAACAGTGAATCGATAATACAAGAAAAGATTCACTGTTTACATCAGGCTGCTGTCGGCATTAGGTGTCATAAAAATTTCTGACCGGAACATTTGTGTATGAGAGGGGAGGTCTGTTGAGAGTGCTCTCCGTGTCAGATATCTGCGCAGTGTGCACACAGAAAGTCCTGATGTGGTGCAGCTGGTGTAAAACCCGGAGACAGACTCCCTTGAACATGCATCTGTAGTTAGGGAGGCAAAGCTACTCTGGAATTCCAGACTCAGACTCCAGACTCATTATTTCTCACTGTGCATTTACACTTTCCTTTTAAAAATAAATCTACAGATAAATTTCTTTCTGTGCATATTCTATTATGTTTATGAGCGCTCTCTCTTCTTTCACAGTTGTTTGAAAGATTACATATATATTTATACATACACACACATATTATATAGTATATATATTGTATGTCTGTGTGTATATATGCATCACAGAATCGAATCGTAGACAGGATAATCGTATTCGAAATGAATCGTGAGACCAGTGAAGATGCACACCCCTAATACCCAGAGAACATATGTAGGTCTAGTCCTTCTCATTATTGGCTGAGGTAGCGCTCCATGCCTAGAGCACATATGTAGGTCTAGTCCTTCTCATTATTGGCTGAGGTAGCTCTCCATGCCTAGAGCACATATGTAGGTGTAGTCCTTCTCATTACTGGCTGAGGTAGCCCTCCATGCCTAGAGCTCATATGTAGGTGTAGTCCTTCTCATTACTGGCTGAGGTAGCTCTCCATATCCAGAGCACATATGTAGGTCTAGTCCTTCTCATTGCTGGCTGAGGTAGCTCTCCATATCCAGAGCACATATGTAGGTGTAGTCCTTCTCATTACTGGCTGAGGTAGCTCTCCATGCCTAGAGCACATATGTAGGTCTAGTCCTTCTCATTACTGGCTGAGGTAGCTCTCTATGCCTAGAGCACATATGTAGGTCTAGTCCTTCTCATTACTGGCTGAGGTAGCCCTCCATGCCTAGAGCACATATGTAGGTGTAGTCCTTCTCATTACTGGCTGAGGTAGCTCTCCATACCCAGAGCACATATGTAGGTCTAGTCCTTCTCATTATTGGCTGAGGTAGCTCTCCATGCCTAGAGCACATATGTAGGTGTAGTCCCGCAACAGCTATCTTACTCCTGTAGATGCATATCTCACACCTGTTTATAAATGCTATCTGCATTACCTCTGCTTGAATTCTCCTGGAATTTGGACACACTCCAATGTTCTGTAACACCGACAAGTACAGGTGCAAGCTAATTGTTCCTTTCCTCATTATTCACGGCAATTGAAGGTTCACTTCACTCCTCACTTGATATTATCACAGCAAATTACATGGTAATGAGAAATAGACATTTGTCATAAACAATAACTCAATGAATTCAAATTTTCAAGGATAAAATCTCATTATCCAGCTGATGAATAAAATATGTGCTTTTAACGCTGGATAGGATTCTGCGTTATCTTAAAATGTTGTCAGGTCAGTGACACTGAGTAACCCATTACTAAATGACATCACAATACTCCAGTGTTAGCCTTGTACCTAACTGTACATGAGATGTCAGCAACTTTTACTTAAAGGGACATTAAACACTAAATGCATGCTAGATAGAATGATGCATTAAAAGAAAAGATTAGTCCATGACTAACATGTAGATGTATTTTTTAAAGTTTCATTAGTTGTTTAAAAAGTGACAAAATAAGTGTAAAGTTTTAGTGTCTATAAAACACTGGGAGCTGCCATGTTGTAACTTGTGTTACCTTCTCTGCTGTGGCCAATTAGAGTCAGTTATAAATAGTTCACTAGAGTGTGCAGCCAATGGTTGTGCTGGATTTAACAGTGTTCTGCACTTCCATTTCTAACAGGAACTGAAAAGCTCACAATTTCAGAATGGAATTACAGGCAAAGAGGACAAAATAAATAATGAAAGTATATTGCAGAGTTGTTTTATTATATACAATTTATCATTTTATATTACCATCTCAAAGTGTTTAATGCCCCTTTAAAGATACATTGGGGCATATTTATCAAGCTCCGAATGAAGCTTGATGCCCCGTGTTTCTGGCGAGCCTGCAGGCTCGCTAGAAACAGTAGTTATGAAGCAGTGGTCACAAAGACAGCTGCTGCATAACCTGTCCGCCTGCTCAGAGCACGATCGGGTTGATTGACACCTCCCTGCTGGTGGCCCATTAGCCGCGAGTCTTCAGGGGGTGGCGTTGCACCAGCAGCTCTTGTGAGCTGCTGGTGCAATGCTGAATACGGCGAGCGTATTGCTCGCAGTATTCAGTGTGGTCTGTCGGACCTGATCCGCACTGTTGATCAGGTCCGACAGACCTTGATAAATAGAAGCCATTGAATGCAACATTTAAAGGGATATAAAACCCAATTTGTTTCTTTCACGATTCAGATAGAACATACAATTTTTGAACATCTTTCCAATTTATTTCTATTATTTAATTTGTCTCATTCTCTTGGTATCCTTTCTTGAAGTAGCAGTAATTCACTAGAGGGAGCTTGCTGAAAGCCAATAAGAGGCCTATATGTGCAGCCAACGATCAGCAGCTTCTGAGCTTAACTAGGTGTACTTTACAGCAAAGGAAAGAAGAGAATGAAACAAATTAGATAATAGAAATAAATTGGAAAGGTATTTAAAGTTGCATTCTCCGTCTGAATCATGTCCCTTTAATTTCTACAAAAATGTTTAATTAAGGGGAAAAATCGTGCAATATACATTTATAAAAAAATATTTTTTTTTTCTGGTTTTGCCATAAAACACTTTTTATATTGTTTTAGTTCCACTCCATCCAGAAAGGCAGCAGTGCTTTCATTACAGTAAAATTAACCTGAGCAAGCAACGTTCTGCACAGTGATTTAGCACAGTGCACAAGCGCATTTACATCTGTTCCTAACAGGGGAAAGCAAAGGAGACTACAATCATGCGGCTAGATTATGAGTCTTTTGTTATGAACTGTGCGGTGCTACAGTGCAGTTTTTTCTCACCGCTCACTTACCTACAGTGCTGGTATTACAGGTTTTTACAAACCCGGCGTTAAAAGGCAAGAAGTGAGCGTAGAGCAAAATTGAGCTCAATACCGCACTCCAATACCAGCGCTGATTAAGTCAGTGGTGAGCTGGTTGTACGTGCTTGTGCACGATTTCCCCATAGACATAAATGGGGAGGGCCGGCTGAGAAAAAGTCTAACACCTGCAAAAAAGCAGCGTAAAGCTCAGTAACGCAGCCCCATTGATTCCTATGGGGAAACACATTTATGTTTACACCTAACACCCTAACATGAACCCCAAGTCTAAACAACCCTAATCTTACACTTATTAACTTCTAATCTGCCGCTCCGGACACCGCTGCCACCTACATTATATTATTAACCCCTAATCTGCTGCCCCCAACATTGCTGACACCTACATTATATTTATTAACCCCTAATCTGCCGCCCCCAACGTCGCCGCCACTATATTAAATGTATTAATCCCTAAATCTAAGTTTAACCCTAATACCCCCTAACTTAAATATAATTTAAATAAATCTAAATAAAATTCCTATAATTAACTAAATGATTCCTATTTAAAACTAAATACTTACCTGTAAAATAAACCCTAAGCTAGCTACAATATAACTAATAGTTACATTGTAACTATTTTAGGATTTATTTTTATTTGACAGGCAACTTTGTATTTATTTTAACTAGGTACAATAGTTATTAAATAGTTATTAACTATTTAATATCTACCTAGCTAAAATAAATACAAATATACCTGTAAAATAAATCCTAACCTAAGTTACACTAACACCTAACCTTACACTACAATTAAATAAATTATCTAAATTAAATACAATTAAATAAATTAAATTAAATTAGCTAAATCACACAAAAAAACACTAAATTACAGAAAATAAAAAACAAATTACAAGATCTTTAAACTAATTACTTCTAATCAAATAGCCCTATCAAAATAAAAAAAAGCCCCCCCCCCCCAAATAAAAAAAAACCCTAGCCTAAACTAAACTACCAATAGCCCTTAAAAGTGTGGGGCATTGCCCCAAAGAAATCAGCTCTTTTACCTGTAAATAAAAATACAAACAACCACCCCAAAAGTAAAACCCACCACCCACACAACCAACCTCCCAAATAAAATACTAACTAAATAAACCTAAGCTCCCCATTGCCCTGAAAAGGGCATTTGGATGGGCATTGCTCTTAAAAGGGCATTTATCTCTATTGCGGCCCACAGTCCCTAACCTAAAAATAAAACCCACCCATAAACTCAGAGCAGGCGGACAGGTTATGGAGCAGCGGTCTTTAGACACAGAACTTCAAGCTCCATACGGAACTTGTTAGATAGGCTCCAAGGTCTCAGATGTTAGAAAAAAAGTCTGCAAAGGACTTTAACATTGACATACATACATATACATTTCTAAATATGGCTATGTATGTATTTGTATGTACTATATATATATATATATATATATATATATATATATATATATATATATATATATATATATATACGTGTGTGTGTGTGTGTACACATGTATTTATATATGTATATATGTATTTAAAGACATAAACACATAAATACATATGTATACATATATATATATATATATATATATATATATATATATATATATATATATGTGTGTGTGTGTGTACGTACACATGTATTTATATATGTATTTAAAGACATAAACACATAAATACATATGTATACATATATAGACATATATATGTATATATGTGTGTGTGTGTGTACACATGTATTTATATATGTATATATGTATTTAAAGACATAAACACATAAATACATATGTATACATATATAGACATATATAGAAGTGCTGGTATAGGTATATTATACAAAAAACTTCATATATATATTTATAAACAAATAGAACATATTCTTGTATGTGAAGAACATTGGAATGTGAAATACTCATATTTTATGTCTGGTTTGTGCACTTGAGAATATGCGGTCGGGTTTGCGAGCAAATAGGGTGTTAGTTTTTCTTCCACTTTTTTCTCTCCATTGACTTCTTTGGGGGAACACCTGAATGTGAATGCGATACAAGTTCGGCTTTTTGCACTCGTCGGGTTAGCACATGAGCGAAAACAGTTTACTTTCAACTCATAATACGAGCTTGACAAGAGCAAAAAGCTTACTTCTATCCCAAATAATGCTTGATCGGGAGCGTTAAATAGCACTCCACTTGTAATCTGGCACAAAATGTATAATTATGCATAACTAAAAACTTTGTTATGCAAATTTATTAATTATATTGCCTGCTTTTTACAGTAATTTAACTCTGAAAATGTCACTTCTTTCTGAGCCATGTTTGTAATACACAGAGGTATAAAAGACCTTTACATTTTAGCTTCCAAATTAAAAAAAAAACAGTGTGGGGCAAAAATCTAGCCTGAAGCGTTCCCATGGGTTAAGGCTCTTAGGAACTGAGTGCTCAGTGCTGAGCTATTGTGAATGGTAACATTGTTGAAAGTGGTGGGGAGTGTACTTACCCTTTATAGGTCCAAATCAGGAATTCTACTTTCTCTTTGCTCCTGTTGATTCCTTGACACTTAGACTGAGCTCATTGCGTGTCTGTTTCCCCTCATAGATTATTGAATCCCTCACTGGTTGGAGAAAAACCTGGGCAAAGATAAGAGAGCGTTGAAGAAATGGATGATGTGGTCCCTCCATCCCCCAATGCAGTGCATCATACTGGTTTGCCTGTCGTTTCCCTGTCACCATCTTCCCCCGGGTTGGCGGGTGGTGAATGTTTAGATTTATCACTGCCTTTTTCTTCTGGCATCAAGGAGGTTATTAGCTTTGCGGCCTTTGGGCCTACTGAGGCATGATCTATATACCATCTGGGCTCTAATGGCAAGGTCCAAGACCCATCCCCCCCTTAGTGGGTCCCCTGGCTGGGACATCCCTGCATTAGGGTCTAGCATTGGTAGTGGGAGTAGTGCGGCCTTAATGGGTGTGGTGGGGTCCGTAGTACTGTCCGTGGAGTCTGTCATGGCCGTGTATTACCTTCTCCAATCCCTTGTGGTGGTGCTGTCCGGTGTGTTGGATTTCTGCATAGCATTGAGTTCTGGTGTCTCTTCTGGACCTTCTATGGTTGCTGCATCTTCAGGATCTTCTGTGGCCTCCACAGGCGTTTTCCTTCTCCCAGGCTCCTCCCAGGCTCCTCAGTGACTGGTACTTCTGGTGATGTTTTTTCTGGTTGCACCGGTCAGCAGAGAGGTGGAGAGGCTCCAAGGGCACTGAAGGGAAAAGGGGAGCACCTCGGTTGGAGACGTGGGTTCCGGTGGATGGATGCACAGAGAGGCACATATGATTCTTGCATTGAAGGAAGTAAGCAGCAGAGGGGGTGCACACTGCGGCAGCTTCCTCAAACTTGTAGACCACAAAAGCTGCTGATACAGAGAAGAGGGAGATTCAGGTACTTGAGACTGCAGGCTCCTCATGTGGGAGCTCTGGGACAATGAATGTGCTTGAGTTCAGAGGTTTGACAGGGCAAGGGCCTGCTCAATCATCATGTGTGCTGCCTACTGGTGCTAGTGTGGTTTAAGAGGGGGCAACATCTCAAAGTGGGTCTGGTAGCTCAGTTCAACCAAGCTATGAAAGTTTGTGTGTGGGGAGAATGCTTCTGTTCACATGGTGACTAGGGCTTCAGCCACAAGCGGGTGTTCTAGGAGGCAGTATGGGTGATGGCTCTCAGAGTGAGAGGTATGCTCCTCTGAAAGAATTGCCTGTTGCAGGGCACTTTCTGTCAGGTTTGCAGATGAGGGAATGAGTGAGGAGAAGTCATTTGGTTTGCATGTTTCTTGTTCTGTGTTACCAGAGTGTAATGGTGTGGATAATCAGAGCCTCAATGTGCGTGAGAGGGGTAGTGGGCCCCCAACTGTGCATACTTCTGGGGGCAGGGCACCTTACTTAACAAATTATCAGCCCCTCCCCCCCCCTTTGACATGTGCAATATTCGACCAAGTGACTAAAACGTATATGCACTTTATTCTTAAGTGTAGTCAAACTTAGAAATGCTGTAAAAGTAGTAACACACAAACACAGAACTCAGCAGTAAGGTCAAAATGTCCTAAAAAGAAACAGACAATGGATACACACAAACTCAGACCCAAACTTGCACATACATACAAGGAAACACCCACAGAGACAGCCTCAGAAAATAGACAAAGACATATACACTCACAGACACCAACAGAAAACACACAAAGACATACACACACACACAGAGCCACTCACAGGAAACACACACATATATTCGACCAAGTGACTAAAACGTATATGCACTTTATTCTTAAGTGTAGTCAAACTTAGAAATGCTGTAAAAGTAGTAACACACAAACACAGAACTCAGCAGTAAGGTCAAAATGTCCTAAAAAGAAACATACAATGGATACACACAAACTCAGACCCAAACTTGCACATAAATCCAAGGAAACACCCACAGAGACAGCCTCAGAAAACAGACAAAGACATATACACTCACAGACACCAACAGAAAACACACAAGATATACATACACACACACACCCTCACAGAGACATCCACAGAAAATGTGCAAAGACAGACACATAAATCCTCACAGAGAGACCCACAGAAAACAAATACATACACACTCATAGAGACACCAATAAAAGCACAAGACATAAACACAGACACCCACAGAAACACTCACAGGATGTACAATTTCTGCACATTGCCATCCCCTAAATCAACAGTGTGTGACATGCATGATAAAAAAATTAGCAGAAACTAAGAGATCACTTTTTAAAGAATCATATTAGTAAATGAGCAAACAAAAATACTTATGTGAAATCAAAATTGTACATTATTAATCTGTCAGAAGGGGTAGATGAAGAAAAGTACTTTTGAAAGGTTGACATATGTTTGGGGGGTTCCACCCCCCCCCCCATTTTCCCCAACCAAGAGCACCACTTCAAATCTGTCAGCTGTACTTATGGATTTTGAAAATGCTGTACTATATATGGTCTTGGTGGAACCATGTGGCTGTGGTATTCAGTCTCATACCATTAGATCTGGTTGATTGCAGGATTTAGGTTTGTTTGTATGTATTTCAAAATTAAGTCAGCTGTATTGTAAACTGAACAGTGTTAAGTTAACCTGTCTCATTTAAAACACTGAGCAATCTTAGCCTGAGAGTACAACATTTTATGCAGATGTAAAAATCTTAGCTAAAATGCCTCCTGGCATCTGGAAAGTCCTCGCATAAAGGGGCAGCAAACTGAAATGTAATTAAAATATATATACAAATTTAAAAAATCATATCTGCCAAAAGGGCACCTACCATTTTTGTATTGATAAGCAAATATTTCTGCATGGTTTTAAATATAGAATTTCTACAGCATTGTCAAATAATCATAAATACACTGCTGCATATTGCTAAAAAAAATTTTTATGAACCCCTGACCCCACCATACAACTACCACACTGAATTTACAATCTGAAATTGCACAAAATAAATACAAAAACATTTAATAAGTAAGTCCTACTTACTCTGCAAATGAAAGTGATCTGCCATCTGACTCAGGCACACATTGTTCAAACTGAAGTGCCTAGTCTGTCTCACACTGTGCATAGTGGTTTAGTTCACACTCAGAAATCCTCTCCAATGCTAATGATTTACTCCTTGTAATGATATTCCCCATGCTCAATAGCACTCTGCTGTAGCTCCCTCTGGTGGCTGACAAAATGTAAATTTTTTTTTTTTTTTTAAATAACAGTTGTGCTTGCCTCATTGGACCCTCCTGGCCCACTGGGACCCTGACAGGAATCACCCTATTCACCCCCTGAAGGCGACCGTGCCTGGGGAGGTTGGTAGCCCCTGTCTCCACTCAAGGTACTCCCCTCTTTGATTAGTTTTTTTAGGAGGACATGGCTTCTAGAGGAACAGGAGTTTGTCTGCCGAGGCGTGATCCAGAGCTACGTGATGGATCTGAGCTTCCCTTTGCTAAGCTGGTGGCAGTGGTAAATCAGTTTCTTTTCCAGTTTTTAGAGGGTAAACTTCATCATCCAGTGATTCAGGGTCTGAAAATTATAAGTCCCTAGAGTTGGTGGCTAAGGGTCACAAACATATGTATAAGATGTTGAAGTGGCTAGTGGAAAGACACGTCAGAGACTGAGCAGCCAGGTGCTGGGGCTAGTCACAGGTGTTTCAACCTCAGGTTGCCACAAGTAGGACCGCTCAGATGGCGCAAAACAAGGTAGCGATTCAGGGGGATACATATCCTTTTGTGGTCTATAACCTGTATGCACACTTAAAATTTAAGTTGAGTTGTCAGCTGAGGCCTATTGTCAGAATGAGATAGTGGATGACAGTTCGGGACCAAAGAAATTGAAGTGACTGGATACGTTTGAGAAGTGTAGTGGCAGCGATATTTTCGGGTCTTCCCTCCTGCTACCTGTAGAAGTGGCCTGAGAACGACTTGTCCATTCTAAAGTACACTGACACTGTGGACAGCATGCAGCAGAAGTATCGAGAGGGAGGCTAAAGAGAGTATTATATGGTCATGTGGAGGAAGTTGGCTGACAACCCCTTGCTGGATTTTGGGTCCTTTAATATGCACCTGTAGGCGCATTTGGGTCCTCAGAGGCACCCTTCTCCTGTTTCGTGTCAGTTCCTTCATTTTCGATGGTGGTTATTAGGTCTGAGGTCAGGTCAGGTACAGGCAGGTTATTAAGAAAAACACAATTTCGAGACTTCCTTTTGGAGGCGGAGCATACAGGTAGCCTCAGGTACCTGCTCCTGCTCCTAGACTTCGTGTCCTGGAGTGTTTGTTACTCACCAACTGATTGCAGTTTCCTCCTGCCCGCAAGTGCTGTGTTTGGCTCGGATACCGGATCGCACGGTCCTGCAATGGAAGCCCACTACTTAGCCTAATTGTGCTTATTGGCTGAAGCACATCATCTATGCTAACGATTCCATCCAACTACACTAAGATATATCAAATGTCAGGATTACAGCATAACTGGCTGTGGTGCTATTTACAGAACAGCGGAGCAGTCTGATTTCTATTATGGGCAAATAGCTATGTATTAGCGGTCCCACTACTGCCTGACTTGGATTAGATGAAACACCTGTCTACCAATTGAACCCTCTGCTGGCGCACCTTTGGGACGTACCGGAAGAGTTACCTGTATTCTGGCTGTTTGCGGTCACGGACTCTGTGCGGCCGTCCTGTGCTGCTCGTTGTTTGCTTTGGATTTACCCCGCCCGCCTGGTCGGGTCTGGGGTCCAGAGATCCTGAGCTGTGAGCCGTTCCCGGATTAGCGATAGCCCCTCTGTGCGGGCGTGGCTAAGTTGGCTACAGAATAGCTGAAGTTTTCCCCAGCAGCAGAGATTGCAGAATCATGGCCCAGATGTCCACTGGGTGTATTGTGTGGGGGCACTCCATGTAGCTGGCCCTGCTTAGTCGCGGTTTGTTATACAAGGAATAACCACTCCACTTAGTATACAAGGAATAACCGCTCAGTGACACCGGGCGAAAAATAAATAACACATCAGGAACACTCGCAGCTTGGAGAGGTATGTCCTCTGGTTATATGACTGTACTTTCTACTGTAGTATCGATGTGAGGAGGAATGTATTGGAAGAGATAGGTGCTTGGATTAAGCTTGCATCATCTGGGGTTTCTTTGCTCCGTTGCGTCAGCCTTTCTACCCACAAAGAGCAAGTAAAGGGGAATTAATAGTTTACGCCTATTTTACCAATTGAGAAGCAATGTGAACCCCCCTTTTTTTTCCTATTTGCGGGTCTTTAACTAAAGAAGGCTATGAACTGCCGGGACTCTGTGGTGATATTTATTTATTACAGTTAGCTGAAACCCACTTATATCTCTTTTACATGTATCAGGACCTGTTGATTAGAGTTATAAGTATATCTTCTGATTAGATATGTCGTGTTGCTTTATTTTATATGCTGGTTATGTATCTTTAGATAACAGGCTAAAGATGTTTATTTAGTACAAGAATGGAATATACTACAGGAATATATATGTTAACATTTACAATTTTCCCTAAAAATGTTACACATTGTGTTGGTAAAATATGGTTAATTAATGATTCACTCTTTATTTTTTCCCTATCACCATTAACACTGATGATAGATTTAGCTTAGGGGAGTCTACGTGATATTCACTTTAAGTTATCCTTGGGATCTCTCCCTCTACCTTTCTAAATCCATTCTCTGGCATATGAAACCTTCCCTGTGAGACGCCTGTTTGATTTTCATAAACACCTCTCACTTTAATTAAAAAAAAACAAAAAAAAAAACACTATACACAAAAAGAAGGAATAGGAATAGAAAAAAAAAAAGAGATTGTCCTTCTATATAACCCTTCAAATCACCTCGCCCACTACTTAGTTCTCATTGGAGATTAAGTTTTTTTATATCTTTATACCTATGAAGGTTGTTTGTACACATCCTCACGAACATATATTTGTTTGACTGTAAGTAAGCTTTTTAAAACAGTCGGTAAATACGATTGTACACTTAACACTTTATATGTTTTTTTCTTGAGTTGCTGTTTGTTTTTTTCTTTTTTTCTTGAGCTGCTACTGACAGCATTTTGGTTATTTCACGTTGCACGTGTGTTATATAATATTCCTCTATCTATATTGTCTCATAAGGAGCAGTGCGCTTGTCTGGTAAATTTTTGGATAAGTTTGTACTCAGTAAGAGTGTTTCCCCCAATATGCCTCCTAAAACAAGAGAGAGAAAAGGTAATAGTAGTAGAATTTCAGAAACTAATGTTGAAATGTCATATGACAAAGAAACAAGTAATTTACTAAGTACAGATATGGCGGCTTTTGCGGCTGAAGTTGCAAAATTCCTCATACCCCAATTTGACGCAATAAAACAGGAGCTTAAAAAGGAAATAGTTAACTTAACTACTGAAGTTAGACAATTCACTGCCAGATTAGATGAAGTGGAAGGTAGAATTTCCGATCTAGAGGATCATTGTAATACATTAGAACCCACCATATTAACATACAGTAAAGCCATTACCCAACTTCAAACTAAAGTCGAGGATCTGGAGGACCGTTCCAGACGGAACAATTTAAAGGTCATTGGCCTTCCTGAATCCTCTGATTTTCGAGACCTTATGACATTTGTTACTATTACCCTCCCTCAAGTACTACAGATTCCTCCAGCTGATCCCCCATTCCAGATTGAAAGGGTACACAGGATAGGATATGCTAGACAGTCTGAACTCTAAACCACGTCCCATTATATTTAAGTTTGTAAACTTTCAGGACAAGATACTTTACCTCAAACACTATAGACAACTTAATTCTCTAATGATTGGCCCTCACAGGCTTTTGATGTTTCAGGATTTTTCTGCTGAAACTACGGCCAGGAGAAGGGAGATGTCACCCTTCTATGGCAGGCTTGTAAGGGCCAACTATAATGTCAAACTGACCTACCCAGCTAAACTAATTGCAACAAAAGATGGGACTACAGTCACTTTAAATAATATTTTAGAAGCAGAAGAGTTCTGTAATAAGGTATCAATTAGTTAAAGTAGGGCCCAGAAATGGAAAGTCAAACAGGAGTGAAGTAAATGGCAGGAAAAGTTCTGGCCCTACTGGTTCCTTTTCTATACACAAAAAAGACTTGTGAAATGTACTATAGGCCTGTTTTTATCAATATAGATGATTTTTTATTTGAAGTTTGTGTTTACTGTGCTGTAAAGTGTGCTGTTGGAGTGTTTTTATTATTGTATATACCCTTTTTTTTTTCTTTTCTTTTTTTCTTCTCTCTCTTACTCCCCTCCCCTCTTCCCTTCCTTATGCTATATTTTAGAAATTGCCATAATCAAATATGGCTAGCACTGATCTTAATATAATTTCCTGGAACGTGGGCGGCATAACCTCTCCAATCAAAAGAAAAACTATAATTAAACATCTAGGTAAATTTAGACCTGATATCGTTTTTTTACAGGAGCTTCATTTGAAATCGGTAGAAATACCAAAACTTAAAGTTAAATGGATTGGAGAGGTTATTGCCGCCCCCTACAGCTCCAGGAAAAGAGGGGTAGCAATATTACTAAACAAAAAGCTTGACTACCAGGTCGGAAATGTTGATTCCAAATCATAGAAATTACTATAAATAAGATATGTTATATTTTATGTAATATATACGGTCCAAACAATGTTGATTATGTTTTTTGGAATAACCTGACGTTAAAACTTCATAAATTTATTGGGCAGAATTTAATCGTGGGGGGAGATTTTAATTTGATTGCAGAACCCACTCTAGATAGGCTGAATAAGGGAAAAACAATCTCCAGGGACAGGAAAACTCGGATACTGAAAAACTATGTTCGCAATTAGGCCTTATTGACGTTTGGCGTATACAAAACCCTGATCTGTGTGCATATACTTGTCTCTCTAAGACCTACAAATCTTTATCCAGGATAGACTATCTCTGCATTTCAAACTCATTACTTAAATTCAATTGGATAGCTGAAATAGATGATATTGTAATTTCGGACCATGCTGCCATATCCCTGACCTGTAAAATTAATTCATTCAAATATGGGAATAACAATATATATTTTCCTAAATGCTTAATTAATAATAATAAATTTCAGAATTGGCTTAGGAGTAAATGGGAAGAATTTTCTTTGTTCAATAATGAGTATTATGAGAAGATAGACATATTTTGGGAGGCAGCTAAAGCGGTCTTGCGAGGCCAAATTAAAGCCTATATGTCTCAACAGAAAAAAAAGCATAAATATACTGAAATCCAGCTAGCAAACCGGGTTAAAAATACTTTCAGAGCTTATATAAACAATCCCACTAGTGCCCAGTGGACCCCATATGTTAATGCGAAAGCAGAACGGGATACTTTTCTTAAATTACAGAATATTCAGGAGGAAGTTAGGCTAAAATCTCTATATGGTGGATATACTGGTCGGTCTGCCAAATTCCTCGCAAAAATTACGAAAGTAACCTCAAGAAATACTATTCCAGTTATTAAAAATGGTGCAGATAGATATGTCAACCAAGCAGACATTGAAAGAGTATTCTTTGACTATTTTAGTAATTTGTATAAAGCCGAGGCGCCAGATCTAAAGATCAAAGAAGATTTTTGGAATAGAATTAAAGTACCCAGACTTTCAACAGAAAATCTAATGGCAATCAATGCACCGATATCTGAGAATGAGATTATAGAGGTAATTAAAAATACGAAGTTAAATAAAGCGCCTGGCCCAGATGCCCTACCAATAGAATTTTATAGGATATTACAACCCCAGATCACTCCTAGCCTAAACAAATTATTTAATCTTTATTTTCTGGAAAAATCTAAATGTTCCCCCTATTTTGCGTCCGCGAATATCTCTCTCATATTAAAGAAAAATAAAGATCCTGAATCTCCAATGTCATATAGACCGATCTCGGTTTTGAATTCCGATTATAAATTGTTAACTTCTATTCTAGCCAATCATCTTAAACTATATATTGGTGACCTGATTCATGATAACCAATCTGGATTTATGCCAGGCAGAAATCCTGTTAGAAATATGAGGAAATTATTAATGTTGCTTTATTTTTTCTGGAATAGATACAAGATGGCTGCTCATAGGAAATCTCCAGATAGGGCTATTCTAACGGTTGATGCTAAAAAAAGCCTTCGATCGGATCGCCTGGGATCATCTTTTCTTCTCGCTAGAGCAATTCGGTCTATCAGGCCATTTTAAAGAATTTGTGCAATTGATCTACAGTTCTCCCTCTTCGGCCATTATCGTGAATAATATAGTCTCACAGCGATTTATCTTACAAAGAGGCACTAGGCAGGGTTGCCCACTATCTCCACTGCTATTCAACATTTCTTTAGAGCCATTAGCAATATTATTACCCCAGGAATTGGAAGGCATTTATCTTGGCGGTCAGAAACTAGTTCTCTTACTTTATGCAGACGACCTCCTTTTATTTCTATCAAATACAAAGCATGGTCTGCCTATACTACAAAAGATTATTCATGAGTTTGGTGCAATATCTGGATATAAGGTGAATCTGTTAAAATCAGAGCTATTGTGGATTTATAATAACCCTAAAGACGGATTAGAATTGCCTTTTACCGTAGCATCCCAAATTACTTACCTGGGTTTGCAGATAACTAACAATCCAAATGAATGGTATAGCTTAAATTTTGTGCGCTGTCTTGAAAACTGTAAAAAGAAACTGGCAGATTGGATTTCACTACCCATCTCGCTATCAGCTCGTGTAGCATTAATTAAGACAATAATCTTTCCCAAATTACTATACGTCTTTCAAAATATGCCATTTCTTCTTCATAAGTCTGATATCTCTAAATATAATAAAGCCTGTAATAAATTTCTATGGAAAGGGTTAAAACCACGAATAGCTATACACCGGCTTATGAATTCTAAATTAGCTGCTGGGCTTACACTACCTAATATTCGAACATATTATATAACTATATTGGCAAAAACGGCTATTGATTGGATCACCAAAAAAGAGCAGATATTGGTTCTGAGTTGTGAAGATAAATTGGTAGCCCCTTTCTCTCTTAGAGCTCTTCTACATTGTCCAATTACTGCTCTCCCGTCAACAATTTTTTTCTGATCACATTTAAAAATGTTATTGTCGCATGGCAAAGATTCTGTTCGGAGCTGGAGATATCTCCTTTTATCTCACAATACCTGCCTATTAGAGGGAATCCCAATTTCCTGCCGGGACTTTCTAATAATATGTTTAAAAGATGGGCAGATATAGGTTTAAAATGGATGGTTCAAATAATAGACGCACAAGGATATCCTGTTGCTTTCAATACTCTGGCTAACAGATTTAATCTCCCATCTCAAGACTTTTATGCTTATCTTCAGGTAAGACATTTCCTCAACGAATTAAGCCAAAAGTATGGAAGAGATTGGTCTTTAGGTGAAATTGCTAATAGGATAACAAGATATAAATCAGGGATATATGCAGTACTCCCTTTATACGACCTATTTGTACAGAAATATTCTTTTTTGCAGGTTGAGTATATTGCAACAAAATGGATTTTCTGGTTTCCAGATATTAATCATCAAGTGATAATTAATAGTTTTAAGATAATTGACCAAAATTGGGTTCCAACTTCATGGAGAGAATCACATATTAAGCTTAGTCTTAGGTCTTATCTTACACCTGAAAAGTTAGCTTAGTGGTATAAATCTAATGTTGGATGTTCTAGATGCAGTATTCTCCAAGCAGATATCTTTCATTGTTTTTGGGGATGCCCGAAAATTCGCCAGTTTTGGCAGAAGACTCTATATTGGATGAATACTGTATTGTATCTTGACTTCCAAATGAAACCGATTGAAATATTCTTCCTGGTAAACTATACGGGTGTTAAAAAGAATTACAAATTGCTAAATACTATAATATTAATAGGGCGGAACCTTATTCTGAAAATGTGGAAATCTTCAGCGCCAAAACTCGCCCAGCTGAAAAAGGCATTGATAGGGCAATGCATAACAGAACAGTATGTGTCACCAAACCAATCAGATGCTCAAATAAACACCTATTTTAAAAAATGGGAAGTGTTTATACTATCATTACAAAAGCCAACTCAAAGAGCCCTTATAAAGCCCCTACTTAAATCTGCTTTTGTCCAACTAAATATATACGCTGGTCACTTTCCGAAATATTGGCTAGAAGAGCATTAAGTGATCTATCAATTAAGTGGAAAGGATTTGGGGAGGTTTTTCTCTTTTTTTCTCTCTCTCTCTTCTTTTTTTTTTTTTTTTCTCGTCTACGGTGTGTCTATGTTTTATGTTAATTTGTAAGAAAATGTGAAATTCCAGATTTCTTCTATTTTCATATGAACAAATATGTCATTATTATGTAGCCCTGCATGGCATATCCATTATTTTCTTCCTTTTTGTTTCTCCTTGTCGGTTTCTATTTATTTGCTGGATAAATTAATCTGTAAGGAAATGTGAAATCGTAGGCCTAACGATAAGGACGTTTCAATTACATATGTACAAATGTGTTATTCAACATTCAGCCCTGTGTGGCATATATACTTTTGTTCTCTTTTCTTTTCTTCTTACCTGTCGGAATTAAATAAATAAAGATTTAAAAAAAAAAAAAGAAAAACACAATTTCAAACCTATCTAACCCCCTGATGTGTAAGCAACTTAGAAATAGGAAAGCCTCTACAACTTTCCAAAGTATAAATGCATAAAATCAAAAAGTGCTCTAGAAAAGCAACAGCATCAACCAGAATGTAATAAAAAAAAATATTTATTTAAAATGCGATATTAGCAGAATTAGCAATTCCTCTATGTGATACTATATATTTTAAAGGATATCCTAAATACACATGTAGGTCACATTCATATAACTCCGCTATCATACAAAAATCATACAAAAATAAAAATTGTAAATGAGAGACCACCGGTGGTATAAAAAAATGTTAAAAATATATAAGGTAAAATGTCCAGAAAAAAGAAAAGGTTGTGTTGTCATATAAAAATGCAATGAATGAATGGCAGCTTATATTGGAATTAATGCTCAACTATATTTATAGGATTTATTGCTCACATATGGTTGTGGCTTTATCCGATGTAATATCCACAAGAAAGCATTTTCCAAAAGATTTATATCTTAGAAGATCACTTGGCATTTCTTCTAGAACGTTTTACGGATAGTGTTCCCCTCTATTTTAGGGAAGTGTGAAACCTTCAATTCCCCCGGTACAAAACAACTTTGATGGTGCGTTACCTTGTCAGAGTTAGTGTCCTTTAGGGGCCATTAAGGTTTCTTACCATAATTTTCCTTTATACATTCAGTGTGGCTACGGGATCTGCAGCTTTCAGCTGCTGGCGTCCTCTTTCAGTTCAGTTCAACTGCTTCTGTGTATGCAGTCACGTGTTTCCCTTCCACCAATCAGAACGCTGTGTGGTCAATCAGACAAAAATCCAAGCGTGTTTCCTCCCAAGTGTTAGACAGAGCGCTCTGTTCTTGGACTGTAGGAGTGTCCAGGTGCGTCTCCCCATTTCAGCCAATCAAGGGCCTTTATCAAGATGACCTGGTCTTTCTATGTTCCTCCTTTTATAGTGTTTCTCACTACCTTTATGGGAGTTTCCTGCTGTGATTGATCCTGCTTTTCGATTGGTTCTGATACTTGTCAATCCACATCTTTATTTCTTTTTTTCTATGCCGTGCTGCCAAAACAATGTTGCCATTCATAGCATTGTATATAATTGCCATATGTAATTACCGTAGCTTTCAAACGGCTAGATTTAGAGTTCTGCGGCCAAATGGGTGCGTTAGCTACGCGTGCTTTTTTCCCCCCGCACCTTTTAAATACCGCTGGTATTTAGAGTTCACAGAATGGCTGCATTTTCAGTGCGTTAGGCTCCAAAAAGGGAGAGTAGAGCATAATTTAACGCCACTGCAACTCTCAATACCAGCGGTGCTTACGGACGCGACCAGCTTCAAAAACGTGCTCGTGCACGATTCCCCCATAGAACACAATGGGGCAGTTTGAGCTCATAAAAAACCTAACACCTGCAAAAAAGCAGCGTTCAGCTCCTAACGCAGCCCCATTGTTTTCTATGGGGAAACACTTCCTAAGTCTGCACCTAACACCCTAACATGTACCCCGAGTCTAAACACCCCTAACCTTACACTTATTAACCCCTAATCTGCAACCCCCGCTATCGCTGACACCTGCATATTATTATTAACCCCTAATCTGCCGCTCCGTATACCGCCGCAACAAACATTATAGTTATGAACCCCTAATCTGCTGCCCATAACACCGCCGACCCCTATATTATATTTATTAACCCCTAATCTGCCCCCCACAACGTCGCCGCCAGCTACCTACAATAATTAACCCCTAATCTGCCTATCGGAGCTCACCGCTACTATAATAAATGTATTAACCCCTAAAGCTAAGTCTAACCCTAACACTAACACCCCCCTAAGTTAAATATAATTTTTATCTAACGAAATAAATTAACTCTTATTAAATAAATTATTCCTATTTAAAGCTAAATACTTACGTCTAAAATATAGCTACAATATTAAGAATTAAGGTAGGAAAATTCTGATTGGCTGATGGAATCAGCCAATCAGAATCAAGTTCAATCCGATTGGCTGATCCAATCAACCAATCAGATTGAGCTCGCATTCTATTGGCTGTTCCGATGTTTCCTACCTTAATTCCGATTGGCTGATAGAATCCTATCAGCCAATCGGAATTCGAGGGACGCCATCTTGGATGACGTCCCTTAAAGGAACCGTCATTCGTCGGGAAGTCGTCGGTGAAGATGGATCCGCGCTGGAGGTCTTGAAGATCAGCCGGTCGTCATCGGATTGAAGAACATAGAAGATGCGGCTTGGAAGAAGATGTTTGCCGTTCCGGATGTCCTCTTCTGCCCGCTTGGATCAAGACTTCAGCCGGAGGATGGACGTCACTCTTCAGCCCCCGCTTGGGCTTGGATCAACAGTTCCGAGGCTTGGATCAAGACTTCCGAGGACGGATCGGTGAACCTGGCATGGTGAAGATAAGGTAGGAAGATCTTCAGGGGCTTAGTGTTAGGTTTATTTAAGGGGGGTTTGGGTTAGATTAGGGGTATGTGGGTGGTGGGTTATAATGTTGGGGGGGGGGGGTATTGTATAGTTTTTTTTACAGGCAAAAGAGCTGAATTCTTTGGGGCATGCCCCGCAAATGGGCCTTTTCAGGGCTGGCAAGGTAAAAGGCAAGGTTAAATTTAGAATAGGGTAGGGCATGGGGGTCTTTGTTATTTTATTAGGGGGCTTAGAGTAGGTGTAATTAGTTTAAAATTGTTGTAATATTTTTCTAATGTTTGTAAATATTTTTTTATTTTTTGTAACTTAGTTCTTTTTTATTTTTTGTACTTTAGTTAGTTTATTTAATTGTAGTTATTTGTAGGTATTTTATTTAATTAATTTATTGATAGTGTAGTGTTAGGTTTAATTGTAGGTAATTGTAGGTAGTTTATTTAATTTATTTATTGATAGTGTAGTGTTAGGTTTAATTGTAACTTAGGTTAGGATTTATTTTACAGGTAATTTTTTAATTATTTTAACTAGGTAACTATTAATTAGTTATTAACTATTTAATAGCTATTGTACCTGGTTAAAATAAATACAAAGTTGCCTGTAAAATAAATATTAATCCTAAAATAGCTACAATATAATTATAATTTATATTTTAGCTATATTAGGGTTTATTTTAAGTATTTAGCTTTAAATAGGAATAATTTATATAATAAGAGTTAATTTATTTCGTTAGATTTAAATTATATTTAACTTAGGGGGGTGTTAGTGTTAGGGTTAAACTTAGCTTTAGGGGTTAAAAAATTTCTTAGAATAGCGGTGAGCTCCGGTCGGCAGATTAGGGGTTAATGTTTGAAGTTAGGTGTCGGCGATGTTAGGGAGGGCAGATTAGGGGTTAATACTATTTATTATAGGGTTATTGAGGCGGGAGTGAGGCGGATTAGGGGTTAATAACTTTATTATAGTAGCGGTGCGGTCCGCTCGGCAGATTAGGGGTTAATAAGTGTAGGTAGGTGGCGGCGACGTTGGGGGGGGCAGATTAGGGGTTAATAAATATAATATAGGGGTCGGCGGTATTAGGGGCAGCAGATTAGGGGTACATAGGGATCATTTAGCTGGCAGCGGTGTACGGAGCAGCAGATTAGGGGTTAAAAAATTTAATATAGTGGCGGCGATGTGGGGGGACCTCGGTTTAGGGGTACATAGGTAGTTTATGGGTGTTAGTGTACTTTAGAGCACAGTAGTTAAGAGCTTTATAAATCGGCGTTAGCCCAGAAAGCTCTTAACTACTGACTTTTTTCTGGAGTTTTGTGGTTAGAGTTCTAACGCTCACTTCAGCCATGACTCTAAATACCGGCGTTAGAAAGATCCCATTGAAAAGATAGGATACGCAATTGACGTAAGGGGATCTGCGGTATGGAAAAGTCGCGGCTGCAAAGTGAGCGTTAGACCCCTTCCTGACTGACTCCAAATACCAGAGGGCGGTAAAAACCAGCGTTAGGAGCCTCTAACGCTGGTTTTCTTTTTTTTTTTTTTTTTTTATATTTATTTTGAAACCAGAACAGTGTACAATCAAATACATCAAACCTTTTCTGCCTCACAAGGCAAGGTCAAACATAATGTAAAATATAAACATGATAGAATACAAGACATATATACTTTGTCACGTTTGATTCATCATCTCAAAGAAAACAAAACTTGTACACTGAGCTGGGTATTTTTCTGTTTTCCATACATCAAAAGAAAAAAAAACCAAAGAAAAAGAAGAGAGAGAGAAGAAAGAACGAGAAAAAAAAACAAAAAACAAAAAAAAAAACGGAAATCCTCTCACTTCGCCCCCTATCCCTTAACCAAGATTGATGTTAAATTTCTGAACTATTGGAAATCCATGTATGTGGGAAGAGATTTAGTATGACCATTTCAGCGAAACTTACTGAAGATGTAAAGGGCACTAAAATCTGTTTTTGTATAGGCCTGGGAAAGGAGTTAATAATGGAATACCACCCTAGTAGAAACTTTTTAATTCTAACTTCAGAGGCCTCCTGTAAATGATATGATTCAAAACTAATTTGATCTTGGATGGCATGCAAGATCTCGGATAGTACCGGCCCTTTTTTTACTTTCCATTTTTTAAGAATGCTCTGTCTTACAGCTAGTATAGAGATATTTAAGGAACAAGTCCAATGCCGGTCCGCACTAATCGCTGGAACAACCAGCAGGATAATGTCCCGAAACGTGAGAGAGACAGTAACACCGTGTAAATTGTTAAACCAATATATAAATTTCAGCCAAAGCTGATTTATCTTAGGACAAGTCCAGAACATATGTTGTAAGTCCGCTTCCCTGTACATACACCTGGGGCAATAAGCTGATCTAGATGGATAGAATCGAGCTAATTTAGCTGGATAGAAATAAAAATTGTTTATTAATTTCATGTGCGATTCTTTCCATGTTGAGGGAACTTTACAGTTTTCTAAAGATTTAAAACTTTGTATAATTCTCTCGGGCTCTGTATCCCCGATTAACCTACTCCAGTGATCGCTGATTCTGCTGAGGAAACCTTGCGTTTGTTTAGAAAGCATAATGTCATAAATTAGTGAAATTGAAGTGACTCCTGCAACCACTTTCTGTATTAAACCTCTGATATCGGACCATGCAACCGATAAGGGGAACCTCCAGCCCTGTGATACAATAAAATGCCGTACCTGAAAGAACGCAAATAGATCCGATCTTGGTAATTGGAAAAGGGAAAACAAAGTTTCACCTTCTAATACTGCCTCATCTACGCCAATTAATTGAGAAATTTTACTTAACCCTTTTTCGGCCCAATTTTTAAAAGTTTTCTGGCGTAAACCGGGGGGGAAAAGCGGATTACCCCTGATTGGGAGAAACTCCGAAACTGCAAAATCTATTTCCAACAATCTACAAAACTTATGCCACGCCAAGACTATATTTTTGATTGTAATTAAAGAGGAGACGTTGGACGGTAGTTGGCCTGATTTACAATGCAAAATTGCAGGTAATGCGAAGGGGTAAATCAACAAAGACTCCTGTGCCAGAGAGGCAAATGTATTTGTATTTGCCAGCCAATCAATGGCAATTTTTACCATCGCTGCAATATTATTATTTTTCACGACTACCGCCCAACTCTAAATCTAGCCGAAAGAATCCTTTTTCAAATGGACTTCCATAGCGGCGGTATTACGAGTCTGCCTGTGAGGCCAAAAAGTGAGCGGTACACCCTAAAACTTCAAGATCAATACCGTAAACTGAAAATCAGTAGTTATGAGTTTTGCGTTACAAAGCTGTAGCATAAAACTCATAACTAAAGTGCTAAAAAGTACACTAACACCCATAAACTACCTATTAACCCCTAAACTGAGGCCCTCCCACATCGCAAACACTAAAATAAAATGATTAACCCCTAATCTGCTGCTCCCGACATTGCCGCCCCTAGAATAAACATATTAACCCCTAAACCGCCACACTCCCGCCTCACAATCACTAGTTAAATATTATTAACCCCTATTCTGCTGTCCCTAACATCGCTGCAACCTACATTACAGTTATTAACCCCTAATCTGCCACCCCCAACGTCGCCACCACTATACTAAAGTTATTAACCCCTAAACCTAAGTCTAACCATAACCCTAACACACCCTAACTTAAATATAATTAAAATAATTCTAAATAAAACTTACTATCATTACCTAAATAACTCCTATTTAAAACTAAATACTTATTTATAAAATAAACCCTAAGCTAGCTACAATATAACTAATAGTTACATTGTATCTAGCTTAGGGTTTATTTTTATTTTATAGGCACATGTGTATTTATTTTAACTAGGTAGAATAGTTACTGAATAGTTAATTTTTTACTAACTACCTAGCTAAAATAAATACAAATTTACCTGTAAAATAAAACTTTACCTGTCTTACACTAACACCTATCCTTACACTACAATTAAATAAATTACCTAAATTAAATACAATTACCTAAATTAAAAAAACAAGCAAACACTAAATTACACAAAATAAAAAAAAATTATCAGATATTTAAACTAATTACGCCTAATCTAGTAGCCCTATCAAAATAAAAAAAGCCCCCCAAAATAAAAAAAAACCCTAGCCGAAACTAAACTACCAATAGCCCTTAAAAGGACCTTTTGTGGGGCATTGCCCCAAAGAAATCAGCTCTTTTACCTGTAAAAAAAATACAAACAACCACCCAACAGTAAAACCCACCACCCACACAACCAACCCCCAAATAAAATCCTAACTAAAAAACCTAAGCTCTCCATTGCCCTGAAAAGGACATTTGGATGGGCATTGCCCTTAAAATGGCATTTAGCTCTTTTCAAGTGCCCAAACCCCTAATCTAAAAATAAACCCAACCAATAAACCCTTAAAAAAGCCTAACACTAACCCCCGAAGATCCACTTACAGTTTTTGAAGACCCGACATCCATCCTCAAGGAAGCAGCAGAAGTCCTCATCGAAGCCGGAAGAAGTCTTCATCCAAGCGACCGAAGTCTTTATCCAAGCCCGCTGAAGTATTCATCCAGACGGCATCTTCTATCTTCATCCTTCCGGCGCGGTGCGGCTCCATCTTCAAGACATCCGGCACGGAGCATCCTCTTCAATCAAAGTCTTCTTGCAGAATGAAGTTTCCATTAAATGACTGTCACACTCTATCTCTGAGTTAAAGTATAGTTAGGTATCTGGATCTCAACTGCAGATCTGTAGTTAGCTTTATAGGAGTTTAAGAGCAATTCACAGGAACTGTGATTGGAAAAGAGGTAGGAAACAATTAGCACTCCTGTGGAAGTTCCGTTTAACAGGTTACAGGAGAGAAGTTGAAGTTATACATAGTAACTTGGAAGCGTCTGCTAGTATGGTGGTCAGTATTATCAGTGACGTACACTTAGTAAAAGTCTATGTATATAGTAGCCAGTGGAAATCCTCCTGAATGTGAGAGGTTTGTAGAGCTTACGTTCGTAGCTGACAGCAAAGGAGGGAGAGGTGTACAGCTGCAGAACCAGTGCTGTGTGTGAAGAGGGTGTGTGCGTGAGCACCAATTACCAGTCTGGATTTACTGACAGGCTACCGTGTAGCGTAACTGAGTGACAGGCAGAGTGTACCGGATTGCGGGGAGGCCCGCGCTGCTTGAGACACAGTCTTTTATCGAGAGCGGTTAATACCGCGTTGTTCAGAGGAGATGAGTTGAAGTGAGAGCCGAGTACTACAGGCTCCGGAGTTGTACCGGTCACTGATGATCTGCCTCCAGGCTGGGAAGCCGTAAGTGGCAAGGAAATACACTTCACAGCGTTGCGGTGTTGTTAGATTATAAGTCCAGTGTAAAGCTGTGGTTCAGAGCAGGAACAAAAGTTCAATTTGATAAATTGTAATCCTTTGCTGGTATACTTTCTAATAACAGTGGATTTAGAGCCAGGAGATTTAGTCGTGGTAGCGTCTCTGCTAGAGAGAGAGTTCACAACTGAATTAAACGGCTGGTGAGGGGGGGAGGAGTAGCCTTAAGTAAAGTTGGATTTAAAGACATACACCTCATGCCTGACAATGACGTCATCCAAGATGGCGTCCCTTGAATTCCGATTGGCTCATAGAATTCTATCAGCCAATCAGAATTTAAGGTGAAAAAATCCTATTTGCTAATGCAATCAGCCAATCGGATTGAGCTTCAATTCTATTGCCTGATCCAATCAGCCAATAGGATTGAGCTCACATTCTTTTGGATGATTGGAACATCCAATAGAATGCGAGCTCAATTCTATTGGCTGATCCAATCAGCCAATAGGATTTTTTCACCTTTAATTCCGATTGGCTGATAGAATTCTATCAGCCAATCAGAATTCAAGAGACGCCATCTTGGATGACATCATTTAAAGGAAACTTCATTCTGCAAGAAGACTTCAATTGAAGAGGATGCTCCGCGCCGGATGTCTTGAAGATGGAGCCGCTCGGCACCGGATGGTTGAAGATAGAAGATGCCGTCTGGATGAAGACTTCTGCAGGCTTGGATAAAGACTTCAGCAACTTGGATGAAGACTTCTTCTGGCTTCAATGAGGACTTCTGCCGTTTCGTTGAGGATGGATGTCGGGTCTTCAAAAACTGTAAGTGGATCTTTGGGTGTTAGTGTTAGGCTTTTTTAAGGGTTTATTGCGTGGGTTTTATTTTTAGATTAGGGGTTTGGGCACTTGAAAAGGAGCTAAATGCCCTTTTAAGGGCAATGCCCATCCAAATGCTCTTTTTGGGGGAATGGGGAACTTAGGTTTTTTTAGTTAGGATTTTATTTGGGGGTTGGTTGTGTGGGTGGTGGGTTTTACTGTTGGGGGGTTGTTTGTATTTTTTTTACAGGTAAAAGATCTGATTTCTTTGGGGCAATGCAACGCAAAAGGCCCTTTTAAGGGCTATAGGTAGTTTAGTTTCGGCTAGGGTTTTTTTATTTGGGGGGGGGGGGGCTTTTTTATTTTGATAGGACTATTAGATTAGGTGTAATTAGTTTAGTTTAGTCTGATAATTTTTTTTATTTTGTGTAATTAAGGCCTAGATTTGGAGTTCGGCGGTAGCCGTCAAAACCAGCGTTAGAGGCTCCTAACGCTGGTTTTGGCCGCCCGCTGGTATTTGGAGTCAGTGATTAAAGGGTCTAACGCTCACTTTTCAGCCGCGACTTTTCCATACCGCAGATCCCCCTACGCCATTTGCGTATCCTATCTTTTCAATGGGATCTTCCTAACGCCGGTATTTAGAGTCGTTTCTGAAGTGAGCGTTAGAGCTCTAACGACAAAACTCCAGCCGCCTGAAAATAGCAGGAGTTAAGAGCTTTCTGGGCTAACGCCGGTTCATAAAGCTCTTAACTACTGTACCCTAAAGTACACTAACACCCATAAACTACCTATGTACCCCTAAACCGAGGTCCCCCCACATCGCCGCCACTCGATTAAAATATTTTAACCCCTAATCTGCCGACCGCCACCTACGTTATACTTATGTACCCCTAATCTGCTGCCCCTAACCCCGCCGACCCCTGTATTACATTTATTAACCCCTAACCTGCCCCCCACAACGTCGCCGCCAGCTACTTAAAATAATTAACCCCTAATCTGCCGACCGCAAAGCGCCGCCACCTATGTTATCCCTATGTACCCCTAATCTGCTGCCCCTAACACCGCCGACCCCTATATTATATTTATTAACCCCTAATCTGCCCCCCTCAACGTCGCCTCCACCTGCCTACACTTATTAACCCCTAATCTGCCGAGCGGACCGCACCGCTACTATAATAAAGTTATTAACCCCTAACCCGCCTCACTAACCCTATCATAAATAGTATTAACCCCTAATCTGCCCTCCCTAACATCGCCGACACCTACCTTCAATTATTAACCCCTAATCTGACGACCGGAGCTCATCGCTACTATAATAAATGGATTAACCCCTAAAGCTAAGTCTAACACTAACACTAACACCCCCCTAAATTAAATATAATTTAAATCTAACGAAATAAATTAACTCTTATTATATAAATTATTCCTATTTAAAGCTAAATACTTAAAATAAACCCTAATATAGCTACAATATAAATTATAATTATATTGTAGCTATTTTAGGATTAATATTTATTTTACAGGCAACTTTGTATTTATTTTAACCAGGTACAATAGCTATTAAATAGTTAATAACTAATTAATAGTTACCTAGTTAAAATAATTAAAAAATTACCTGTAAAATAAATCCTAACCTAAGTTACAATTAAACCTAACACTACACTATCAATAAATAAATTAAATAAACTACCTACAATTACCTACAATTAAACCTAACACTACACTATCAATAAATTAATTAAATAAAATACCTACAAATAACTACAATGAAATAAACTAACTAAAGTACAAAAAATAAAAAAGAACTAAGTTACAAAAAATAAAAAAATATCTACAAACATAAGAAAAATATTACAACAATTTTAAACTAATTACACCTACTCTAAGCCCCCTAATAAAATAACAAAGCCCCCCAAAATAAAAAAATGCCCTACCCTATTCTAAATTACTAAAGTTCAAAGCTCTTTTACCTTACCAGCCCTGAACAGGGCCCTTTGCGGGGCATGCCCCAAGAATTTCAGCTCTTTTGCCTGTAAAAAAAAACATACAATACCCCCCCCCAACATTACAACCCACCACCCACATACCCCTAATCTAACCCAAACCCCCCTTAAAGAAACCTAACACTAAGCCCCTGAAGATCTTCCTACCTTGTCTTCACCATCCAGGTATCACCGATCCGTCCTGGCTCCAACATCTTCATCCAACCCAAGCGGGGGTTGGCGATCCATCATCCGGTGGCTGAAGAGGTCCAGAAGAGGCTCCAAAGTCTTCCTCCTATCCGGCAAGAAGAGGACATCCAGACCGGCAAACATCTTCTCCAAGCGGCATCTTCGATCTTCTTCCATCCGGTGCGGAGCGGGTCCATCTTGAAGCAGGCGACGCGGATCCATCCTCTTCTTCCGTTGTCTCCCGACGAATGACGGTTCCTTTAAGGGACGTCATCCAAGATGGCGTCCCTCGAATTCCGATTGGCTGATAGGATTCTATCAGCCAATCGGAATTAAGGTAGGAATTTTCTGATTGGCTGATGGAATCAGCCAATCAGAATCAAGTTCAATCCGATTGGCTGATCCAATCAGCCAATCAGATTGAGCTCGCATTCTATTGGCTGTTCCGATCAGCCAATAGAATGCGAGCTCAATCTGATTGGCTGATTGGATCAGCCAATCGGATTGAACTTGATTCTGATTGGCTGATTCCATCAGCCAATCAGAAAATTCCTACCTTAATTCCGATTGGCTGATAGAATCCTATCAGCCAATCGGAATTCGAGGGATGCCATCTTGGATGACGTCCCTTAAAGGAACCGTCATTCGTCGGGAGACAACGGAAGAAGAGGATGGATCCGCATCGCCTGCTTCAAGATGGACCCGCTCCGCACCGGATGGAAGAAGATCGAAGATGCCGCTTGGAGAAGATGTTTGCCGGTCCGGATGTCCTCTTCTTGCCGGATAGGAGGAAGACTTTGGAGCCTCTTCTGGACCTCTTCAGCCACCGGATGATGGATCGCCAACCCCCGCTTGGGTTGGATGAAGATGTTGGAGCCAGGACGGATCGGTGATACCTGGATGGTGAAGACAAGGTAGGAAGATCTTCAGGGGCTTAGTGTTAGGTTTCTTTAAGGGGGGTTTGGGTTAGATTAGGGGTATGTGGGTGGTGGGTTGTAATGTTGGGGGGGGGTATTGTATGTTTTTTTTTACAGGCAAAAGAGCTGAATTTCTTGGGGCATGCCCCGCAAAGGGCCCTGTTCAGGGCTGGTAAGGTAAAAGAGCTTGTAACTTTTTTAATTTAGAATAGGGTAGGGAATTTTTTATTTTGGGGGGCTTTGTTATTTTATTAGGGGGCTTAGAGTAGGTGTAATTAGTTTAAAATTGTTGTAATATTTTTCTTATGTTTGTAGATATTTTTTTATTTTTTGTAACTTAGTTCTTTTTTATTTTTTGTACTTTAGTTAGTTTATTTAATTGTATTTATTTGTAGGAATTGTGTTTAATTAATTTATTGATAGTGTAGTGTTAGGTTAATTGTAGGTAATTGTAGGTAGTTTATTTAATTAATGTATTGATAGGGTAGTGTTAGGTTTAATTATATCTTAGGTTAGGATTTATTTTACAGGTAAATTTGTTATTATTTTAACTAGGTAACTATTAAATAGTTCTTAACTATTTAATAGCTATTGTACCTGGTTAAAATAATTACAAAGTTGCCTGTAAAATAAATATTAATCCTAAAATAGCTATAATATAATTATAATTTATATTGTAGCTATATTAGGATTTATTTTACAGGTAAGTATTTAGCTTTAAATAGGAATAAGTTATTTAATAAGAGTTAATTTATTTCGTTAGATGTAAATTATATTTAAGTTAGGGGGGTGTTAGTGTTAGGGTTAGACTTAGCTTTAGGGGTTAATACATTTATTAGAATAGCGGTGAGGTCCGCTCGGCAGATTAGGGGTTAATAATTGAAGGTAGGTGTCGGCGATGTTAGGGAGGGCAGATTAGGGGTTAATACTATTTATGATAGGGTTAGTGAGGCGGATTAGGGGTTAATAACTTTATTATAGTAGCGCTCAGGTCCGCTCGGCAGATTAGGGGTTAATAAGTGTAGGCAGGTGTCGGCGACGTTGAGGGGGGCAGATTAGGGGTTAATAAATATAATATAGGGGTCGGCGATGTTAGGGCAGCAGATTAGGGGTACATAGGGATAACGTAGGTTGCGGCGGTGTACGGAGCGGCAGATTAGGGGTTAAAAAAAATATGCAGGTGTCAGCGATAGCGGGGGCGGCAGATTAGGGGTTAATAAGTGTAAGGTTAGGGGTGTTTAGACTCGGGGTACATGTTAGAGTGTTAGGTGAAGACGTAGGAAGTGTTTCCCCATAGGAAACAATGGGGCTGCGTTAGGAGCTGAACGCGGCTTTTTTGCAGGTGTTAGGTTTTTTTTCAGCTCAAACAGCCCCATTGTTTCCTATGGGAGAATCGTGCACGAGCACGTTTTTGAGGCTGGCCGCGTCCGTAAGCAACTCTGGTATCGAGAGTTGCATTTGCGGTAAAAATGCTCTACGCTCCTTTTTTGGAGCCTAACGCAGCATTTGTTTGAACTCTCGATACCAGAGTTAAATTTATGGTGCGGCCAGAAAAAACCCTGCGGAGCGTTAACAGCCCTTCTACCGCCAAACTCCAAATCTAGGCCTTAGTGTTTGTTTGTTTTTGTAATTTAGGTAATTGTATTTAATTTAGGTAATTGATTTAATTGTAGTGTAAGGATAGGTGTTAGTGTAAGACAGGTTAGGTTTTATTTTACAGGTAAATTTGTATTTATTTCAGCTAGGTAGTTAGTCAAGAGTTAATAATTATTTAGTAACTATTCTACCTAGTTAAAATAAATACAAACTTGCCTGTAAAATAAAAATAAACCCTAAGCTAGCTACAATGTAACTATTAGTTATATTGTAGCTAGCTTAGGGTTTATTTTATAGGTAAGTATTTAGTTTTAAATAGGAATTATTTAGGTAATGATAGTAGGTTTTATTTATATTTATTTTAATTATATTTAAGTTAGGGGGTGTAAGGGTTAGGGTTAGCCTTAGGTTTAGTAATTAATAACTTTAGTAAAGTGGTGGGGCGACGTTGGGGGGCAGATTAAGGGTTAATAAATGTAGATAGGTGGAGGTGATGTTAGGGGTGGCAGATTAGGGGTTAATAATATTTAACTAGTGTTTGCAATGCAGGAGTACGGCGGTTTAGGGGTTAATATGTTTATTATAGTGGCGGCGACGTTGGGGGCGGCAGATTAGGGGTTAATAAGTTTAGGTAGGTTGCGGCAATGTCGGGGTCGGCAGATTAGGGGTTAATAAATATAATGTAGGTGTCGGCGATGTCGGGGCAGCATATTTGGGGTTAATAAGTCTTAGATTAGGGGTGTTTAGACTCGGGGTTCATGTGTGGGTGTTAGGTGCAAACATAAAAAAAAATCCCCATAGGAGTCAATGGGGCTAAGTTACTGAGCTTTACACTGCTTTTTTGCAGGTGTTAGGCTTTTTTTCAGCTGGCTCTCCCGATTGATGTCTATGGGGAAATCGTGCACGAGCACGTAAAACCAGCTCACCACGGCTTTCAGCAGCGCTGGTATTGGAGTGCGGTATGGAGCTCAATTTTGCTCTACGCTTACTTTTTGCCTGATAACGCTGGGTTTTTATAAACCTGTAATACCAGCGCTGTAGGGAAGTGAACGGTGCAATAACTTGCAAGTTATTACCGAGCAGCTCTTACCGCAAAACTCGTAATCTAGCCTATAGTATCTAGCTAAACACTTGCTGTTAATGTATAATGTGTACTTTATTATATACTATAATGCAAAATGTAGATATTCAATATTCTAGATCTACATGCAATATTCGTCACTGGTAATAAAATGTTTATGTATTCCAAGGTACAACTATGATTTTATTTTATCATATCTCTATGAGACTGTGCAGAGTAATATATGTTAATTAGCTAAATTATATCTAGTCTATATTGAGAGGACAAAATAGTTCAACTTTCCCATGATTACCCATAAATGTTGCATAGAATATATGTATTCGATGTTAAGAAAGCAAGATAATTTACATTTTCCATTAATACCCATAAATGCTACATGATCAAGGTATATGTATGTATTTATTCAGGGGTCTGAATGGACACAATTATTTAGAGATTACTACCTTCACCTAAACATAAGTAACTCTAATGTAGATAAACCAAACCTAGCAAGATTAAACATAGCTTAGATGACTACATACAGGTATTTTAAAGGAAGGTATTTAGGTCTAGCTCTGCATTTAGACCCACAGGTGCTAAACTACCAAATTCAAATATAAGTTGGGCTTTTTGATATAATAATTTATTTTTGTAGTTTCCACCCCTCCAGTCTTTTTCTACCTTTTTAATCCCCCAAAATTGAAAACCTTCTACATCACTATTATGTTTCTCTTTAAAATGTTTTGAGAGATGTCCTACAAAACCTCTTTTTATATTATTCATATGTTCTCTGATTCTATTTCAATATTCGCTGGGTTTGTCCTAAATATTGCTTTTTACAAGGACATTGAACTAGATATATAATTCCTTTGCTTGAGCATCTAATGGTGTCAGTAATATTATATTTAAATTCTCTAGTGATTGATGTTATCTCTTTTTTCTTTGTACTATATCTACATGAAATACATGAGTAACAGGAAAAAAAAACTTTTAATGGATTCCCTCATAGGCCATGTTGCTTCCCTTACTTTTTATTTTTATTAAACTCACTTGGCGCCAACAAGTTTTTAAGGTTTTCAGCCTTTTTAAAAATAATATCTGGGTTTTACTTTATCTCCTAATATATGGTCTCTTCTGATTAGGTGCCGGTGTTTATTTAGGATTGACCTTACACACCTGTGTTCTTCACTATATTTGGTTATGAATGGAATAACAAGTTTTTCTTCTTCTCAGCTTTCAGTTTTAGGTTTTGAGGACATTAGATCTGCTCTATTTATGGTTTCAATTTGGTCTATTAGTTCTTTTAGGTGAGCTTTATCATAACCCCTATCTAGGAATTTGTCTTTCAGGGTCAGTAGCCTGTTCTTTATAGTCTTCCAGTGAACTGCAGTGTTTTCTAATTCTCATCAGTTGCCCCTTTGGTATATTTGATGCCCATTTGTCAAGGTGACAGCTTTCAATGTGAATATCATTGTTTGAATCGACTTTCTTAAAGTAAGTTCTAGTTTGAATATTTTGTTCTTTTATTTCAACCTCAATGTCTAGGAAGTGAATTTTATTTTTTACTCACATCGCTTGTAAATTGTAAACCTAGATTGCTGCAGTTCATATCCTCTAGGAATAAATGTAAAAATTTGCTGTCACCTTTCCAAATAATGAAAATATCAATGAACCTTTTAAATAGTACCAAATTCACGCTCCAGGGGCCATCCTCAATATTAATTGAATTTAGTATGAATATATTTTTGGTTCTCACTGACATTTAATTCACAGGGATTTTTTATATAATACCTTTTTAGGGTTTCAATTTTTTTTTTTTCTAGGGGGCAGATGATAGACCTTTTTTGAACAACTTGCTCTTTTTTCTCATTTAATTTAAAGTTACTTAAATTAAATATACCATTAGTTTTAGGGGTGCTGTTTACCTTGACATTTTTTCATTCTCTTCTTTTTCGTCCCCTTCCTCTGTTTCCTCTCTGTTTCTTTTTCCTTTTTGTTTCACATTTACTCTCCTGTCTATCTCTAAAATTATTTGAGGTTCCTGCTCTTTCTGGGCATCTTTCTTCTTCCCTTTCTTTTTTGTTTTTTATGGGGTCAAATCTATTGTGAAGTGGTATTCAACCTTTTTTTGTTAGTGCTTTTATTGAAATATTTGTCCTCCCCTCTATGATTTCTATAGTCTTTATCTTCTCTATGGTCTCTGTTTTGTCTTCTATATGGGTATGTATTTAACAGTGAATTTAAATTATAATTTCTGTGCTCTCTACCTATATTATATGTGTGATCATAGTGTTCTCTATCTGTATAGTATCTATCTGGATATTCTCTATCTTTATATTAGTTGTATGATTCATCATGTTGGTAATTTCTCCAATTTTCATCTCTCCTAGGGTTATAATCCTGCTTTTTGTTGTATCTCCAGTTATCGTCTCTATTTCTGTTTCTGAATTGTTTTCCTCTAGCTTCATATTCCCTAGTGGAGAGGAAGTTCGTTTTGGTTCCTCATCTTTATTATTAGATTTATATCCTTTCTCAATATTTTTAGTTTTTTAAAAACTTTTAAGTGTTTTTTTTGTGTCTTTTGGTTCATTAATTGTGTTTTTTTCTTCTTGTGTTTTGGGTGTCTCTAAATTATTTTCTTCTGTTGCTGAATAGTCACATTCAACTCTAGTTACTTTTTTAAGTTTTCCACTTATAATGCTATAATTCAATTCTTTTAGAGATTTTATTATCTCTTTTTGTCTATCAATATATGTGCTGTTATGGATGCTTTTTCTAGGGTTTCATACCATTCAGTATAGAATCCTTTTTGAAGTTTAAAAGTACAATTTTTTTTTTTCAAACAGAGGCCTCTAGATACAATTATTTTTCTATATATTTTTGCATAAATGATACCTCAATTTTATATTTTAGTTCTTTAGTGAGAGTTTGTTCAAGATCATTTAATATATCATTCATATCATCCTCTGGGTTCTCTAATTCTAATGTTGTTAAATCAGTGTTTTCTATATTTAGAATTAAGCTGTCTCCATACTGGTAGAGGGATAGGAGAAGTAGGGAATATTCTAATGAAGAAAAACACAATTTCAAACCTATCTAACCCCCTGATGCATAAGCAACTTATTGAATATTGAATATCTACATTTTACATCATAGTATATAATAATGTACACATTATACATTAACAGCAAGTGTTTAGCTAGATACTATCGGCTAGATTACGAGTTGTGCGTTAGGTTTAAAAAGCAGCGTTGGCCGGTCCTAACGCTGCTTTTTAATGCTCGCTGGTATTATGAGTCTTGCAGGTACAGGTGTACCGCTCACTTTTTTGGCCAGACTTGGAAATACCGCAAATCCACTTATGTAAATTGCGTATCCTCTTTTTTCAATGGGACTTGCATAGCACCGGTATTACGAGTCTGACAAAAAGTGAGTGGTACACCCTCTCCTGTCAAGACTAGTACCGCATTTTAAAGTCAGCAGTTAAGAGTTTTACACTACAAAGCCGTAGCATAAAACTCTTAACTAAAGTGCTAAAAAATACACTAACACCCACAAACTACCTATTAACCCCTAAACCGAGGTCCTCCCGCATCGCAAACACTAAAATAAAATTTGTAACCCCTAATCTGCCGAACCGGACATGGCCGCCACTATAATAAACATATTAACCCCTAATTATTATTATTATTATCGGTTATTTGTAGAGCGCCAACAGATTCCGCAGCGCTAAACCTCCACACTCCCGCCTCACAAACATTAGTTTAATATTATTAACCCCTAATCTGCCGGCCCTAACATCGCTGACACCTACCTACATTTATTAAACCCTAATCTGCCGCTCCCAATGTCGCCGCCACTATATTAAAGTTATCAACCCCTAAATCTAAGTCTAATCCTAACACCCCCTAACTTACATATAATTTAAATAAATCTAAATAAATATTCCTAGCATTAACTAAATAATTCCTATTTAAAACTAAATACTTACCTATAAAATAAACCCTAAGCTAGCTACAATATAACTAATAGTTACATTGTATCTAGCTTAGGATTTATTTTTATTTTACAGGCAACTTTGTATTTATTTTAACTAGGTTCCAACTGTGTCTCTAGGAACATTCCGTGCCTTCGCTATCTTTTTGTAGCCTCTTCTTGTTTGTGAAGGGCGATGATCTCTTCTCTTAGCTTTTTGGACCATTCTTTTGACATGCAGTCAAACGTGACACTCAAGCCAGTTCAGGTATTTGATGAGTTCTGGCTCATGCACACCTGGTGCAACTGATGAAGCCCTTGATTAGATGCATCAGGTCTGCTTGAGACAACAACTGTTTTGCATATTTGTGCTGCTGTGTGAGGGATTCTATTCAGGGGTTGAATAAATTTGAGAATTAATTAAAAGTTGCATTTTCATTTGAATTTGGGGAAACCACTTGAAGTATTTATTGTTTTGAGTTATTTCAATTGCTTTTATTTATTTGTTCATTGCAAACAGCTGAAAATTTTGATAATAAACCTGATTTGCAATTTTGATTATGACTGTATACAATGTCTTATTTTTTTGTACTGCCTTCAGTAAGGCTGGAATGTGTATGATCTAAAAACTGACCTTGCAACATAGTACACAGTGATTGCTTGATATTTGAGGGGCATATGCAGGTCACACCTTAATTAATTCACAAATTCTAAAGTTAAGTGTCTGTACATGATTAAAGGGACACTGAACCCAATTTTTTATTTTGTGATTCAGATAGAGCATGCAATCTTAAGCAACTTTCTAATTTACGCCTATTATCATTTTCTCTTTGTTCTTTTGCTATCTTTATTTAAAAAAGAAGGCATCTAAGTTTTTTGGGGGTTCAGAACTCAGGACAGCACTTTTTTATTGGTGGATAAATGTATCCACCAATCAGCAAGAACAACCCAAGTTCACCAAAAATGGGCCGGCATCTAAACTTACATTCTTGCATTTCAAATAAAGATACCAAGAGAATGAAGATAATTTGATAATAGGAGTAAATTAGAAAGTTGCTTAAAATGTCATGCTCTATCTGAATCACGGAAGAAAATATTTGGGTTCAGTGTCCCTTTAATGTCTGTGCTGTTTCTTCGTCTTTCGGTGACCTGATGTATTTAGGCTAAAATTCCTTTGACTGAAATATTTAAGAATAAAGTTAGAAGCTATTTCCTAGCTAGCAGTTAATTTAGGCATCACTTCTCCTGTTGACACATCTGTTTGGTTTCTCCCAAGGTGTGAATGTCATCTGAATCACTCACAGCTTTTTCGCATCTGGGCGAATTAATTACACATTAGGTTACTGTGTAAGAGGGAAATTACTAACACTTTGCTTCTGAGCCAAATAAAAATTCACCCCTGCGCTGCCAGAGGATTCTGTAACTCATGGTTATGTTAAGCTTTGACAATCTGACAACCAAAGGGTTAAACACTGTTACTATTCCCTGCATGACCTAGTTGCCATCCTGACTTATCATTGCCTTCCGTAGGTCACATTCCCTTCCCCCTGGTTGTATGTTGAGGCCGGATTTAGTATGAAACAAGAGGGAAAGACTATTGCTACATAATTAAATCCTTTTTATCCTGACATGATTTGCCCTTCTTGTGTGGCCGATCTCAGCATTTCCTCAGTGTACTCGCAGTATAAGGAAAGTGTATGTACAGTATTTGCCATTACAATATAGGGGCAGGAGGTCCAAGATGGCTGCCAGAGTGCTGCTGTACAGAAAAACCGACTAACTTAATTGTAAAGAAAGGCTGCTAATATCCTCTGGGTCAGACTAATTAAAGGGATGGAGCAACACTTTCATAGAGAGGGGTGATTTTGAAATAGGAGGCCCAGCAACAACCTTTAACCCGCAGCTTAACACAGTCTTTCTGTGCTAAAAACTTAATGTACCTACCTCTATGTGAAGTGCAATTTGTCCCCAGCACATTACGTTTTCTGGCTTTATAGTCACACTTATTTTTCTATAAAAAGTGTTTCCTGTTTTATGACTACCTTAAAGGACATTAAACCAAATAGCGTTTTACCCCCCACCCCCTGCCCCCATCCATAAAATGTTTTGTTAAGGAAAATATATCAACCTTACAAAATGCATACATTATTTCTTTCCTTCTATTGCTTTCATATACATCTGAATATTGTTTTAGTTTCACTCATACTCATGTATAATGAAAACTTTAACTGACCCAGCAACATTTATTAGTTAGCTCAGAGAACAAGGCCAGTTACCTCTGCCCCTAAATAAAATGCCTAGCAAAATCAATTTTATTGTTTCTAAAGAATGTATCATTGAAGTGCTTTTCATTTAGAGAAACTTACAAATTGTGCTAAAACAAGGGTTAAATATTTAAAAAAATATTTATTTTGTATTCAGATCTTTTTAAACACAGTGACAACATGTGCATAGACAAATCATTTGTTTCAGAGCAATAACTGATATGTGTAATGGGAGTCATTTGGAATTATTTTTAGCATAAAAACCAAGTACTAGCTATTAGCTAGTGCTACTTCTAGAAGCCAGCAGCAGCACACAAAACATAATTTATGTAAGAACTTACCCGATAAATTCATTTGTTTCATAGTGGCAAGAGTCTATGAGCTAGTGACATATGGGATATACATTCCTACCAGGAGGGGGCAAAGTTTCACAAACCTCAAAATGCCCATAAATACACCTCCCACCACACTCATACCTCAGTTTAATGTATAAAAGTAGTGAGGTGTAAAAAAGAGTAAAAAAGCATACAAAAAAAAGGAACTGGAAAAAATAATGTGCTTTTATATATAAAAAAATCATAACCACCAAAAAAACATAATTTATGTAAGAACTTACCTGATAAATTGATTTCTTTAATATTGGCAAGAGTCCATGAGCTAGTGACGTATGGGATATACAATCCTACCAGGAGGGGCAAAGTTTCCCATACCTCAAAATGCCTATAAATACACCCCTCACCACACCCACAATTCAGTTTAACGAATAGCCAAGTAGTGGGGTGATAAAGAAAGGAGTAAAAAGCATCAACAAAGGAATTTGGAAATAATTGTGCTTTATACAAAAAATCATAACCACCATAAAAAGGGTGGGTCTCATGGACTCTTGCCAATATGAAATAAATTAATTTATAAGGTAAGTTCTTACATAAATTATGTTTTCTTTCATGTAATTGGCAAGAGTCCATGAGCCAGTGACGTATGGGATAGTAATACACAAGATGTGGAACTCTACAGAAGAGTCACTAGAGAGGGAGGGATAAAATAATAACAGCCATTTTCCGCTGAAAAAATAAATCCACAACCCAAAATATAAGTTTATTCTAATAATGAAAAGAAAAAACTCAAACATAAGCAGAGGAATCAAACTGAAACAGCTGCCTGAAAAACGTTTCTACCAAAAACTGCTTCCGAAGAAGCAAATACATTAAAACGGTAGAATTTAGTAAATGTATCAAAGACCAAGTTGCTGCTTTGCAAATCTGATCAACTAAAGCTTCATTCTTAAAAGCCCACAAAGTGGAGACTGATCTAGTAGAATGAGCTGTAATTCTCTGAGGCGGGGGCCTGACACGACTCCAAATAAGCTTGATGAATCAAAAGCTTTAACAAAGATGCCAAGGAAATGGCAGATGCTTTCTGACCTTTCCTAGGACCAGAAAAGATAACAAATAGACTAGAAGTTTTCCTGAAATCTATAGTAGCTTCAACATACTATTTCAAAGCTCTTGCCACATCCAAAGAATGTAAGGATCTCTCCAGATAATTCTTAGGATTAGGACAAAAAGAAGGGACAACAATTTCTCTATTAATGTTGTTGGAATTCACAACCTTAGGTAGAAATTTAAATGAAGTCCCCAAAACTGCCTTATCTTGATGGAAAATCAGAAATGGAGATTCACAAGAAAGAGCAGATAGCTCAGAAACTCTTCTAGCAGAAGAGATGGCCAAAAGGAACAACACTTTTCAAGTAAGTAGTTTAATGTCCAAAGAATGCATAGGCTCAACCCGAAGAGCCTGTAAAGCCTTCAAAACCAAATTAAGACTCCAAGGAGGAGAGATTGATTTAATGACAGGCTTGATACGCAACAATCATATCAGAAATAGCATCAGGAACTGGAAAAACCTCTGGAGGACCACAGGAGGTTTATAAACAGAATTTAAACGTTTACTAGTTTTAATATCAAGAGGACTGGTTTCCTCAATATCCAATGTGATCAACACCTCTTTTAACAAGGAAAGAATATACTCCATTTTAAATAAATAAGTAGATTTTTTAGTGTCAATATCTCAGGAAGGATCTTCTGAATCAGATAGATCCTCATCAGAGGAGGATAATTCAGTTGTCTGTCATTTGAAATTTCATCAACTTTATGAGAAGTTTTAAAAGACCTTTTACGTTTATTAGAAGGCGGCATGGCAGACAAAGCCTCCTGAATCGCATCAGCAATAAAATCTTTTATATTCACAGGTATATCATGTACATGAGATGTTAAAGGAACAACAGGCATTGTACTATTACTGATGGACACATTCTCTGCATGTAAAGGCTTATCGCGACAACTATTACATACCAAAGCTGGAGATATAATCTCCACAATTTTACAACAAATGCACGTAGCTTTGGTAGAACAGTGGTTTCTGAGACAGGATCAGATTGAGACATCTTGCAAATGTAAGAGAAAAAAGAACATATAAAGCAAAATTATCAATTTCCTTATATGGCAGTTTCAGGAATGGGAAAATATTCAAACAGCATAGCCCTCTGATATAGAAAAAAGGCAAGAGGCATAAAGGAATGGGGTTTTAAATAATTAAATTATTTGGCGCCAAGTATGACGCACAACGCAAACTGAAATTTTTTGGTGCTAACAACATCTGGAAATGACACACTCACGTCATTGTAGACGCAACCTTGTGCAAGGAACTCGGCGTCAACTAAGACGCTGGGAATTACGAATTTGCATCATCAAAAAACTTCTCGCGCTAAGAATGACGCAATAAACTTTAGCATTTTGCGCCCTTGCAAACCTAATTTTGCCTGCAAAATTTAATGAAAAAGCAGTCAATTGAAAAAAGACTATACCCCAAGTAAGAAAAATATGAAACTGACAATCTGCAAAAGGAAATATACATAAACCTGACTCATGGCAAATATAAGTACAATACATATATTTAGAACTTTATATTAATGCATAAAGTGCCAAACCATAGCTGAGAGTGTCTTAAGTAATAAAAACATACTTACCGAAAGACACCCATCCACATATAGCAGATAGCCAAACCAGTACTGAAACAGTTATCAGTAGAGGTAATGGAATATGAGAGTATATCGTCGATCTGAATAAGGGAGGTAGGAGATGAATCTCTACGACTGATAACAGAGAACCTACGAAATAGATCTTCCGCGAGGAAAACTATTGCATTCAATAGGTGAAACTCCCTTCACATCCCTCTGACATTCACTGTACTCTGAGAGGAATCGGGCTTTAAAATGCTGACAAGCGCATATCAACGTAGAAATCTTAGCACAAACTTACTTCACCACCTCCATAGGAGGTAAAGTTTGTAAAACTGAATTGTGGGTGTGGTGAGGGGTGTATTTATAGGCATTTTGGGATTTGGGAAACTTTGCCCCTCCTGGTAGGATTGTATATCCCATACATCACTAGCTCATGGACTCTTGCGAATTACATGAAAGAAATAGGTTGGGTCTCATGGACTCTTGTCACTATGAACGAAATTAATTTATCAGGTAAGTTCTTAAATAAATTATGTTTTCTTTTATGTAAGTGGCAAGAGTCCATGAGCTAGTGACATATGGGATATAATAACCAAGATGTGGAAATCCACAGAGTCACTAGAGAGGGAGAGATTAAAATAAAACCAGCTATTTCCGCTGACAAATGAAATCCAAATAATAATAGTTTTCTTAAAAATTTCAAAAAAACTCAAATCATAGGCTGTAGAATCAAACTGAGAGAGCTGCCTGAAGAACCTTTCTAACAAAGACTGCTTCAGAAGAAGCAAATACATCAAAATGGTAACATTTAGTAAATGTATGCAAAGAAGACCAAGTTGCTGCTTTGCAAATCTGATCAACTGAAGCTTCATTCTTGAAAGCCCAAGAAGTGGCAACCGATCTAGTAGAATGAGCTGTAATTCTCTGAGGCGGAGACTGCCCTGCCTCCAAATAAGCTTTGTGAATCAAAAGTTTTAGCCAAGATGCCAAAGAAATGGCAGAGGCTTTCTGACTTTCTGGAACCAGAGAAAATAACAAATAGACTAGAAGTCTTTCTGAAATCCTTAGTAGCCTCAACATAGTATTTCAAAGCTCTTACCACATCCAAAGAATGTAAAGATCTTTCAAGAGAATTCTTAGGATTAGGACACAAGGAAGGAACAACAATCTCCCTATTAATGTTGTTAGAATTTACAACTTTAGGCAAAAATGTAAACGAAGTCCGCAGATAAAGAGACTCACAAGCAGACAATTCACAAACTCTTCTAGCAGAAGAGATAGCCAAAAGAAATAATACTTTCCAAGAAAGTAGTTTAATGTCCAAAGAATGCTTAGGCCTCTAGTTATCATGCTCTGGCAGACCTGATCCGACACTGCGGATCAGGTCCGCCAGACCTCACTGAATACGGCGAGCAATACGCTCGCTGTATTCAGCATTGCACCAGCAGCTCACAAGAGCTGCTGGTGCAACGCCGCCCCCTGCAGACTCGCGGCCAATGGGCCACCAGCAGGGGGGTGTCAATCAACCCAATCGTACTCGATCGGGTTGATTTCTTTGTGACCTCTGCTTCATAACTGCTGATTCTGGCAAGCCTGCAGGCTTGATACATATGCCCCATAGGCTCAAAAGGAGTAATCTTCAAAATCCTTAAAACCAAATTAAGACTCCAAGGAGGAGTAATAGACTTAATAACAGGATTGATACAAACCAAAGCATGAACAAAACAGTGAATATCAGGAAGTTTAGCAATATTTCTATGAAAAAAGACAGAAAGAGCAGAGATTTGTCCCTTCAAAGTATTTGCAGACAAACCCTTATCCAAACCATCCTGAAGAAACTTCCAAACCTGATAATAAATCTTCCTTGAAACAGACTTACGAGCCTGTAACATAGTGCTAATCACTGAGTCAGAGAAACCTCTATGACTAAGAATTAAGCGTTTAATTTTCATACCTTCAAATTTAGAGATTTGAGATCCTGATGGAAAACGGCCCTTGAGACAGAAGGTCTGGCCTTAAAGGAAGTAGCCAAGTTTGGCAACTGGACAACCGGACAAGATCTGCATACCAAAACCTGTGAGGCCATGATGGTGCTATCAGAAATACATGAGATTGTTCCATTATGATCTTGGAGATCACACTTGGAAGAAGAACCAGAGGCTGATAAATGTAAGCAGGTTGGTAAAACCAAGGAACTACTAAAGCATCCACCATCTCTGCCTGAGGATCCTTGGACCTGGAAAGGTATCTGAAAAGTTTCTTGTTCAGACAAGAGGCCATCAGATCTATTTCTGGTAGACCCCACATCTGCACAATCTGACAAAACACATCTGGATAAAGAGACCACTCCTCTGGATGTAAAGTCTGACGACTGAGATAATCCGCTTCCCAATTGTCTACACCTGGGATATGAATCACAAAAATTAGACAAGAGTTGGACTCCACCCAAGAAAGTTTCTGAGATACTTCTTTCATTGCTAAAGGGCTGTGAGTCCCTCCCTGATGATTGACATATGCCACAGTTAGGATATTGTCTGTATGAAAACAAATGTTAAATTCTCTCTTTAATAGAGGCCAGACATGAAGAGCTCTGAAAATAGCACAGAGTTCTAAAATATTGATTGGTAACCTCGCCTCTTGAAGATTCCAAACCCCTTGTGCTGTCAGAGACCCCCAGACAGCTCCCCAACCTGAAAGACTTGCATCCGTTGAGATCACAGTCCAGGAAGGATGAACAAAGGAGGACCCTTGAACAATACGGTGATAGTCCAGCCACCAAGACAGAGAGTGTTGAGTGTTGGGATTTAAGTATATAAGCTGTGATATCTGAGTATAATCCCTGCACCATTGATTCAGCATGCAAAGCTGCAGAGGTCTCATATGAAAACGAGCAAAGGGGATCGCGTCCGTTGCTGCAGTCATGAGATCTAAAACTTCCATGCACATAGCCACTGAAGGGAATGATCAAAACTGAAGGTTTAGACAAGCTAAGACCAATTTTAATCGTCTCTTGTCTGTTAAAGACAGAGTCATGGACACTGAATCTATCTGGAACCCTAAAAAGGTGACCCTTATTTGAGAAATCAAGAAACTCTTTTGTAAATTGATCCTCCAACCATGCCTTTCAAGAAACCACACTAGTTGTTTCATGTGAGATTCTGCTAATTGAAAAGACTGAGCTAGTACCAAGATATCGTCCAAATAAGGAAACACTGCAATACCCTGCTATCTGATTACAGATAGAAGGCCAAATGGAAGAGCAACAAATTGGTAATGCTTGTCTAGAAAAGAGAATCTCAGAAACCGATAGTGGTCTGGATGAATTGGAATGTGAAGATAAGCATCCTGTAAGTCTATTGTGGACATAAAATGACCTTGCTGAACAAAAGTCAGAATAGTCCTTATAGTCACCATCTTGAAAGTTGGGACTCTTACAAAACGATTTAAAAACTTCAGATCCAGAACTGGTCTGAAAGAATTCTCTTTCTTTGGAACAATGAATAGATTTGAATAGAGTCCCAAACCCTGTTCCTAGAGAGAAACTGGTACAATCACCCCTGAAAACTCTAGGTTTGAAACACATTTCAGAAAAGCCTGATTCTTCACAGGATTTGTTGGAACATGAAAAAGAAAGAATCTTCACAAGGGAGGTTTTATTCTGAAACCTATTCGATACCCTTGAGACACAATATTCTGAATCCACTGATTCTGAACAGAATCTGTCTAAATGTTCTGGAATAATTTAAATCTGCTCCCCCACCAGCTGAACTGGATGAGGGCCACACCTTCATGCAGTCTTCGGAGCTGGATTTGTTTTTTTATAAGGCTTGGTTTTATTCCAATTTGAAGATGGTCTTCAATTAGAAACAGAGGCCTTAGGGGAAGGAGTGGTCTTTTGTTCTCTATTCTGATGAAAGGAACGAAAACAATTAAGAGCCTTAAATTTACCCTTAGACTTTTTATCATGGGGCAGAAAATCTCCCTTCCCACCAGTAATAGTGGAAATAATAGAATCCAATTGAGAACCAAATAAATTATTACCCTGGAAAGATAGAGATAGTAATCAAGATTTAGACACCATGTCAGCTAAAGGATCCTTAAAAGAAGTACTATCTTCCATAGAAATAGTTGTACGTTTGGCAAGAGTGGAAATAGCCCCATCAACTTTCGGGACTTTTTCCCAAAACTCTAAGGCCTAGATTTGGAGTTTGGCGGTAGCCGTGAAAACCAGCGTTAGAGGCTCCTAACGCTGGTTTTAGGCTACCGCCGGTATTTGGAGTCATTCAAAAAAGGGTCTAACGCTCACTTTGCAGCCGCGACTTTTCCATACCGCAGATCCCCTTACGTCAATTGCGTATCCTATCTTTTCAATGGGATCTTTCTAACTCCGGTATTTAGAGTCGTGTCTGAAGTGAGCATTAGAAATCTAACGACAAAACTCCAGCCGCAGAAAAAAGTCAGTAATTAAGAGCTTTCTGGGCTAACGCCGGTTCATAAAGCTCTTAACTACTGTACTCTAAAGTACACTAACACCCATAAACTACCTATGTACCCCTAAACCGAGGCCCCCCCACATCGCAGACACTCAAATACATTTTTTTAACCCCTAATCTGCCGACCGCCACCTACGTTATACTTATGTACCCCTAATCTGCTGCCCCTAACACCGCTGACCCCTATATTATATTTATTAACTCCTAACCTGCCCCCCACAACGTGGCAGCCAGCTACCTACAATAATTAACCCCTAATCTGCCGACCGCAAAGAGCCGCCACCTACATTATAGCTATGTACCCCTAATCTGCTGCCCCTAACACCGCCGACCCCTATATTATATTTATTAACCCCTAATCTGCCCCCCTCAACGTCGCCTCCACCTGCCTACACTTATTAACCCCTAATCTGCCGAGCGGACCGCACAGCTACTATAATAAAGTTATTAATCCCTAATCCGCCTCACTAACCCTATAATAAATAGTATTAACCCCTAATCTGCCCTCCCTAACATCGCCGACACCTAACTTCAATTATTAACCCCTAATCTGCCGACTGCCGCTATTCTAATAAATGTATTAACCCCTAAAGCTAAGTCTAACCCTAACACTAACACCCCCCTAAATTAAATATAATTTTAATCTAACGAAATTAATTAACTCTTATTAAATAAATTATTCCTATTTAAACCTAAATACTTACCTGTAAAATAAATCCTAATATAGCTACAATATAAATTATAATTATATTATAGCTATTTTAGGATTTATATTTATTTTACAGGTAACTTTGTATTTATTTTAACCAGGTACAATAGCTATTAAATAGTTAAGAACTATTTAATAGCTAAAATAGTTAAAATAATTACAAATTTACCTGTAAAATAAATCCTAACCTAAGTTACAATTAAACCTAACACTACACTATCAATAAATTAATTAAATAAAATACCTATAATTATCTACAATTAAACCTAACACTACACTATCAATAAATAAATTAAATACAATTCCTACAAATAAATACAATGAAATAAACTAACTAAAGTACAAAAAATAAAAAAGAACTAAGTTACAAAAAATAAAAAAAATATTTTGATCGGAACAGCCAATAGAATGCGAGCTCAATCTGATTGGCTGATTGGATCAGCCAATCGGATTGAACTTGATTCTGATTGGCTGATTCCATCAGTCAATCAGAATATTCCTACCTTAATTCCGATTGGCTGATAGAATCCTATCCGCCAATCGGAATTCGAGGGACGCCATCTTGGATGACGTCATTTAAAGGAACCGTCATTCGTCGTTCAGTCGTCGGCCAGGATGGATGTTCCGCGTCGGAGGTCTTCAGGATGCTGCCGCTCCGGATGGATGACGATAGAAGATGCCTCTTGGATGAAGACTTCAATCGGATGGTTGACCTCTTCTGCCCCGCTTGGATGAAGACTTCTACCTCTTCTTGCTCCGCTTGGATGAAGAATTTGGCTCGGCTGGGTGAAGACGACTCAAGGTAGGGAGATCTTCAGGGGCTTAGTGTTAGGTTTATTTAAGGGGGGTTTGGGTTAGATTAGGGGTATGTGGGCGGTGGGTTGTAATGTTGGGGGGGGGGTATTGTATGTTTTTTTTTACAGGCAAAAGAGCTGAACTTCTTGGGGCATGCCCCGCAAAGGGCCCTGTTCAGGGCTGGTTAGGTAAAAGAGCTTTGAACTTTAGTAATTTAGAATAGGGTAGGGCATTTTTTTTTATTTTGATGGGCTTTGTTATTTTATTAGGGGGCTTAGAGTAGGTATAATTAGTTTAAAATTGTTGTAATATATTTCTAATGTTTGTAAATATTTTTTTATTTTTTGTAACTTAGTTCTTTTTTATTTTTTGTACTTTAGTTAGTTTATTTAATTGTATTTATTTGTAGGAATTGTATTTAATTTATTTATTGATAGTGTAGTGTTAGGTTTAATTGTAGATAATTATAGGTATTTTATTTAATTAATTTATTGATAGTGTAGTGTTAGGTTTAATTGTAACTTAGGTTAGGATTTATTTTACAGGTAAATTTGTAATTATTTTAACTATTTTAGCTATTAAATAGTTCTTAACTATTTAATAGCTATTGTACCTGGTTAAAATAAATACAAAGTTTCCTGTAAAATAAATATAAATCCTAAAATAGCTATAATATAATTATAATTTATATTGTAGCTATATTAGGGTTTATTTTACAGGTAAGTATTTAGCTTTAAATAGGAATAATTTATTTAATAAGAGTTAATTAATTTCGTTAGATTAAAATTATATTTAACTTAGGGGGGTGTTTGTGTTAGGGTTAGACTTAGCTTTAGGGGTTAATACATTTATTAGAATAGCGGTGAGCTGCAGTCGGCAGATTAGGGGTTAATAATTGAAGTTAGGTGTCGGCGATGTTAGGGAGGGCAGATTAGGGGTTAATACTATTTATTATAGGGTTAGTGAGGCGGATGAGGGGTTAATAACTTTATTATAGTAGCGGTGCGGTCCGCTCGGCAGATTAGGGGTTAATAAGTGTAGGCAGGTGGAGGCGACGTTGAGGGGGGAAGATTAGGGGTTAATAAATATAATATAGGGGTCGGCGGTGTTAGGGGCAGCAGATTAGGGGTACATAGCTATAATGTAGGTGGCGGCTCTTTGCGGTCGGCAGATTAGGGGTTAATTATTGTAGGTAGCTGGCTGCAACGTTGTGGGGGGCAGGTTAGGGGTTAATAAATATAATATAGGGGTCGGCGGTGTTAGGGGCAGCAGATTAGGGGTACATAGGGATAATGTAAGTAGCGACGGTTTATGGAGCGGCAGATTAGGGGTTAATAATTATATGCAGGGGTCAGCGATAGCGGGGGCGGCAGATTAGGGGTACATAGGGATAACGTAGGTTGCGGCGGTTTACGGAGCGGCAGATTAGGGGTTAAAAAAAATATGCAGGGGTCAGCGATAGCGGGGGCGGCAGAATAGGGGTTAATAAGTGTAAGGCTAGGGGTGTTTAGACTCGGGGTACATGTTAGAGTGTTAGGTGCAGACGTAGGAAGTGTTTCCCCATAGAAAACAATGGGGCTGCGTTAGGAGCTGAACATTGCTTTTTTGCAGGTGTTAGGTTTTTTTTCAGCTCAAACAGCCCCATTGTTTCCTATGGGGGAATCGTGCACAAGCACGTTTTTGGGGCTGGCCGCGTCCGTAATCAACTCTGGTATCGAGAGTTGCATTTGCGGTAAAAATGCTCTACGCTCCTTTTTTGGAGCCTAACGCAGCATTTTTTTGGACTCTCAATACCAGAGTTATTTTAAAGGTGCGGCCAGAAAAAAGCCAGCGTTAGATACGCGGGTCGTTACTGACAAAACTCCAAATCTAGCCGTTAATTAGCTACAGGTAAAGGATACGACTTCTTAAATCTAGAAGAAGGATTAAAAGAAGTACCAGGTTTAGACCATTCTTTAGTCATCATATCAGAGATAGCATCTGGAATAGGAGTAACCTCAGGAGGTTTAAATACAAAATGTAAACGTTTACTAGACTCTTCAATAACCAAAGTAAACAAAACTTCCTTCAACAAAGAACAAATATATTCAATTTTAAAAAGATAAGATTTGTCAATTTCAGTGTTGGATGCAGGATCCTCTGAACCATAGAGATCCTCATCAGCAGAGGATACTTCAGTATGTTGTCGGTCAATACAAATTTCATCAGATTTATGAGAATTTTTAAATTACCTTTTACGTTTATTTGAAGGCGGAATAGCAGATATTGGGGCCTACCTATTAAGCTCAGTATGGAGTTTGACACAATTTATGGAGCAGCGGTCACAAAGACCACTGCTCCATAACCCTGTCCGCCTGCTCTGAGCAGGCGGACAGACATCGCCACAATTCAACCCGATCGAGTACGATCAGGTTGATTGACACCCGAGTCTGCAGGGGGCGGCATTGCACCAGCATCTCACAAGAGCTGCTGGTGCAATGCTGAATACGGAGAGCGTATTGCTCTCCACATTCAGCGATGTCTTGCGGACCTCATCCGCACTGTCGGATCAGGTCCGCAAGACATTTGTTAAATAGGCCTCATAGCCTTTTCTATAGCTGCAGCAATATAATTCTTCACATCTGCAGGAATATCATGTACATTAGATGTTGAAGGAACAACAGACAATGTATTTGTATTTTTAAAAACATTATCGGGCGGAGCCTGCAGCATAACTGTTTGGATGTGTTGAGAAAGAGCTCTGGCCATAAAAGTGAATTTTAGCCTCCTAACCTTCCCTAAACTCGGCGAAATTGCCCACAAAGCACCTGGGGCAGTTAGTAGAGGCATCTGAAGCTGTTTTCTGTCAGTTTTTTTTTTTTTTAATTTCGGATGCTACACCAGGCCGCTTAGGAGAACCGGATCAATTCTCAGGAAAGGCCGCAACTGCGGCCTACACCGACATTCATGAGCAGGCCAAAAAGGAAAAAGTTTATCCAGCAGCAACAGGATTCCTTCTGAGGGACACCAGACCACCATCAGCCCTGTGAGAGGTATTAATATTGGATGAAACTCCTTTTAACAGAGCACTTTCAGAAGCATCCCAAGTGGCAGACTTTAAGTAGCAAGTTGCTTGCCTTAATATTAAGGGATACATAGCCCTGGACTGCTAGATTCAGCCTTTTACCTCTTATGTTGACTTTTATTGAGATACAAGCTACAGTGACTGTCTTATTTTGATATTACTACATCAGCCCTACAGCCCTAAGGGAGGTGAATAGAAGCCATCATCTTATATCCTCATATATTTTGTTTTTGTGTACACTTAAAAGCATGTAGAGAGAAAATATATTTTTTCTTCTTTTTTTCTATGCCCTAGTGCTTTTCTCTGTGAAGGTATATATTACCCCCATGCCTAGTTATAATACCCTTGCAGTGTTTGGGCGATCATATTCCCTAATTCCTAAAGATAAGGGTTTAACTACTATGCAGGGCTAGAGGGGCCTGAGCTGGGGTGCCCTCCCCTAGCTAGATATTTATACTCTGCTGTTGGATGAGATCTAGAAATTAAGTGCTTCCCCCATTTCTTTTCCCATTATCTGGCTGAGACCAGGCATAAGACTTTCTATACCTTCTCTTTTTTTTCTCAGCTTTATATAAGCAATGTCTCAACCCTGCAAGAATAAAGGGAAAACAACAACCAGGTCTAGAAATTCAGTAGCAGATCACTTTAAACTTAAAGATCCGACTGTTTCTAAAGGAGCAGTGTCACCCCACTCCTGCCAAGAGAGGTCTAATAGCTCCAAATCACCTATGTCCCAACAAAGGGAAGAAGAAATGGAGCCCTCCTATAGGCCTGATATTGTTGATACTTTAACTAAGAGGTTGAATGACCTCCAGGACAATCTGACATCTACTATCAAGTCTTCAGTAGCGGACCTTTAAAAGGACTTAGCAGAAATGGGGGAAAGGACAGAGGCGCTGGAGCACAAGCAGGAGGACATGGCGATTGAACAGCAAAACATAATAGCCCATTCCCGCAACCTTGCAGATTATATTTCAGAAGTTGAACAGAAAGTGGCGGACCTAGAAGATAGGTCACGCCGTAACAACAGTAGATTTAGGGGCATATCCGAGGAGATTTTGTATGCCGAATTAGAGTCTTATGTCAAGAACTTTTGTCTCTCATTGGCTCCTCCTTCAGAACCCAATGACATGCTGATAGATAGAGTACACGGATTCCAAGGGGTAGAAATGCTCCCAAAGACAAGCCCAGAGATGTCATAGCGAGGTTTCACTTTTTTACCTATACAGAGCAACTTATGAGGGCAGCATTTACCAAACCTCAGCTACCGGAGACTCTAAGCCATATCCAAGTATTCCCGGATCTTTCACAGTTCACCCTTCAGAAGAGGAACACCTTTAGTCAGCTGACTCAATCTCTACGTGCAAGAGGATTAAAATATAGATGGGGATATCCCACTAAGTTAATTATCCACAAGGGGGGATCTCTTTTTACAATCGATTCTCCAGCAAGAGGTGAAGATCTTTTAAAAAAATGGGATAAGGCAGAGGCCTCTGCTGCTCATTCTTCCTCCAGCCCTTCGCAGCTTCGTCCGACTGCAGATAAATGGAACCCTCTCCCACAACGCCCACATCTGAGTAAAAGAAGCTTGATTTCCAGGGATTCTTCTCCGGGTTGAGCGGATAAGTATAGACCTCTATAATTTAACTGTGCTGTTGTTATTATTTTTTTTTCCCCCTTAGGCCTGCCCCTTCTGTAGGCCTTTCTTCTCACAATATACCCTAAGAAGAATTGTGCAATATTTGTTGCAGAATTAAGATATAAAGTGCCCCTTAAACCATCTTTTGGGACTATAAGAAAGACTTTATAGTTATGGTTTATTAATCTTCACATGCTAAGCCTTACTTTTGCTTAGGGAGCTTCCATAAGCTCTAGTCAAGTATGTTTATGTAATATATGTTTTGCTTGTTATGTTTTTGTTTTCTTTATGTGTTCTATGTTCTACTATGTAAAAGCTCATGTCTTGCTTCTTTTGCCAGTTTTGACAGCGTAATCTGAGGGACTTAGTCTTCCTGTGGCCCACTGTTGGCCTGGAAGCGCTGTTAATTGGGGCTCTAAAAGCAAGCCATTGGTAAATTATACTAGATGGTCTATGTGGTTACTATTTGCATATTATGATCTTCTTACTGCATATCTCAGGAAGCACCATGCATTATTTGTTACAGGCCTTAGATGAAAAAGTTCGTCAGACGTCTACCGGGACTCTCAGAAAGACCTTATAGATACTATTCATTATTCCTCACAGGTTGAGCTTTATTTTTGCTCAGGGGATTTTCATAAACTTGTCTCCAGTTTGTTTGTGTAATCTATGCTCTGTTCGTTTTCTGCTATGCCATGTAAACACTCATGTCTTGCCTCCTTTGCCAGATTGGACAGCGTATCGAATTAGACTTAGTCTTCTTGTGGCCCCCTGTTGGCCTCGGAAGTGCTGTCGGATAGGACTCTGAAGGTAACCCATCGGTGCATTATATTTGGTGCTCAATGCTGTAAATGTTTACATATGGTCCTAACCATACAAGACCAACACTTAAAATGCAAGTATTTTCCCTCACCCACAAAACTGGGTGTTTCGTGGTTTTGGGTTTGCTTTCCCCATGGGACAGGATAGCGGGCTGATATTCCAGCTCCACTATCATTATCTGGTTAATTATCGAAGGTGATGCTGCCGTGTTCTGTGGAGAAATCGAGCTGAGAGCAGGAGACACCTTTGCCTAAATATTATTATCTTTGTTCTTAACTATCATTAGGTTAATTAACCCTCATAGATTGTTACTATTACTAAAGACACTAGCGGAACATACATCTAGAAGCACAAACATCCCCACAATATTACACAAAGATTTTGACCTCCCTAAACTAATTGGATCCTACTGGTGTCCCATGATATTGTTTAGACATGCTCTAAGGTATATCTCTATGACTCTTAATATAATGGTTGCCTCATTTGCTTTCCCCACAGCATCTCAGCTCTACACTGACACCATCAATGTCTTGATCCCCTTGGGGGTCTTGATTGTTTTCAGAGGCATATTTAGTCTCCTTGGGGTAGCTTGATGCCCCAAGAGTACTGTTGCCCTTAGCTTCGGGATCAATACATTGGTGAGATATTTTACAAGAGCACAATGGACCAGGTACACAAAGTTAGTATGGGTGAATCTGCCTGATACTACAGTAGCTCATACCTGGAGGGTGGGGATCTCTAAGGCTTAAAAGCCTTGAAACACCGGTCCTTTGTTATAAACATCTAGGTCCATAATAGACACTTTCTTATATTTTCCATAGTACTGTGATTATTCTACTTTCCTTACCCTTCCCCACTAGATCTCACACATATAATATTTAAGGGAGGGCACTTGCTTCTCCTACTTCCATTTCTACACATCTAATATACTAATAGAGAATACATTTTTACAACATTTTCTCAATTCTCCTTCTCCAAACAATTGGTTATCTTAAACAGGGCCTTTCTAATCTGGCCTTGCCCCCAACCCCCTCCTCCACATTATTTTAAAGTTCACGGATGTAAACTTGTGGATCACTACGAATCCCTATATTTCTCATACTTCTGTTCAATATTTGTACATCTGACTCCTTTAGTAACAATCATCACACTCTTACTCTATTTGACTTCTCATCTTTAATTTTCACTTTTCTACTTTGCCCTCTTCCTCCTTCCTCTTCCACCCTTTTCTCACTCTATTTTCACCTCCCCCCCCCCCTCTTTTTTTTTTTTCTCTCCCTAACCCTCCCTAACCCTCTACCTTCATTTCATCTATGGAGACCTCTCTGAGATTCCTTACTTTAAATACTAAGGCCTAGATTTGGAGTTCGGCGGTAAAAGGGCTGTTAACGCTCCGCGGGTTTTTTTCTGGCCGCACCATAAATTTAACTCTGGTATCGAGAGTTCAAACAAATGCTGCGTTAGGCTCCAAAAAAGGAGCGTAGAGCATATTTACCGCAAATGCAACTCTCGATACCAGAGTTGCTTACGGACGCGGCCGGCCTCAAAAACGTGCTCGTGCACGATTCTCCCATAGGAAACAATGGGGCTGTTTGAGCTGAAAAAAAACCTAACACCTGCAAAAAAGCAGCGTTCAGCTCTTAACGCAGCCCCATTGTTTGCTATGGGGAAACACTTCCTACGTCTGCACCTAACACTCTAACATGTACCCCGAGTCTAAACACCCCTAACCTTACACTTATTAACCCCTAATCTGCCGCCCCCGCTATCGCTGACCCCTGCATTACACTTTTAACCCCTAATCTGCCGCTCCGTAAACCGCCGCCACCTACGTTATCCCTATGTACCCCTAATCTGCTGCCCTAACATCGCCGACCCCTATGTTATATTTATTAACCCCTAATCTGCCCCCCACAACGTCGCCGACACCTGCCTACACTTATTAACCCCTAATCTGCCGAGCGGACCTGAGCGCTACTATAATAAAGTTATTAACCCCTAATCCGCCTCACTAACCCTATCATAAATAGTATTAACCCCTAATCTGCCCTCCCTAACATCGCCGACACCTACCTTCAATTATTAACCCCTAATCTGCCGACCGGAGCTCACCGCTATTCTAATAAATGTATTAACCCCTAAAGCTAAGTCTAACCCTAACACTAACACCCCCCTAAGTTAAATATAATTTTTATCTAACGAAATAAATTAACTCTTATTAAATAAATGATTCCTATTTAAAGCTAAATACTTACCTGTAAAATAAATCGTAATATAGCTACAATATAAATTATAATTATATTATAGCTATTTTAGGATTAATATTTATTTTACAGGCAACTTTGTAATTATTTTAACCAGGTACAATAGCTATTAAATAGTTAAGAACTATTTAATAGTTACCTAGTTAAAATAATAACAAATTTACCTGTAAAATAAATCCTAACCTAAGATATAATTAAACCTAACACTACCCTATCAATAAAATAATTAAATAAACTACCTACAATTACCTACAATTAACCTAACACTACACTATCAATAAATTAATTAAACACAATTGCTACAAATAAATACAATTAAATAAACTAGCTAAAGTACAAAAAATAAAAAAGAACTAAGTTACAGAAAATAATAAAATATTTACAAACATAAGAAAAATATTACAACAATTTTAAACTAATTACACCTACTCTAAGCCCCCTAATAAAATAACAAAGCCCCCCAAAATAAAAAATTCCCTACCCTATTCTAAAATACAAATATTACAAGCTCTTTTACCTTACCAGCCCTGAACAGGGCCCTTTGCGGGGCATGCCCCAAGAATTTCAGCTCTTTTGCCTGTAAAAAAAAACATACAATACCCCCCCCCCCAACATTACAACCCACCACCCACATACCCCTAATCTAACCCAAACCCCCCTTAAATAAACCTAACACTACCCCCCTGATGATCTTCCTACCTTGTCTTCACCATGCCAGGTTCACCGATCCGTCCTGGCTCCAAGATCTTCATCCAACCCAAGCGGGGGCTAGACATCCACTGAAGAAGTCCAGAAGAGGGTCCAAAGTCTTCCTCCTATCCGGCAAGAAGAGGACATCCGGACCGGCAAACATCTTCTCCAAGCGGCATCTTCTATCTTCTTCCATCCGATGACGACCGGCTCCATCTTGAAGACCTCCAGCGCGGATCCATCCTCTTCTTCCGACGACTAGACGACGAATGACGGTTCCTTTAAGGGACGTCATCCAAGATGGCGTCCCTCGAATTCCGATTGGCTGATAGGATTCTATCAGCCAATCGGAATTAAGGTAGGAATTTTCTGATTGGCTGATGGAATCAGCCAATCAGAATATAGTTCAATCCGATTGGCTGATCCAATCAGCCAATCAGATTGAGCTCGCATTCTATTGGCTGATCGGAACAGCCAATAGAATGCGAGCTCAATCTGATTGGCTGATTGGATCAGCCAATCGGATTGAACTATATTCTGATTGGCTGATTCCATCAGCCAATCAGAAAATTCCTACCTTAATTCCGATTGGCTGATAGAATCCTATCAGCCAATCGGAATTCGAGGGACGCCATCTTGGATGACGTCCCTTAAAGGAACCGTCATTCGTCGTCTAGTCGTCGGAAGAAGAGGATGGATCCGCGCTGGAGGTCTTCAAGATGGAGCCGGTCGTCATCGGATGGAAGAAGATAGAAGATGCCGCTTGGAGAAGATGTTTGCCGGTCCGGATGTCCTCTTCTTGCCGGATAGGAGGAAGACTTTGGACCCTCTTCTGGACTTCTTCAGTGGATGTCTAGCCCCCGCTTGGGTTGGATGAAGATCTTGGAGCCAGGACGGATCGGTGAACCTGGCATGGTGAAGACAAGGTAGGAAGATCATCAGGGGGGTAGTGTTAGGTTTATTTAAGGGGGGTTTGGGTTAGATTAGGGGTATGTGGGTGGTGGGTTGTAATGTTGGGGGGGGTATTGTATGTTTTTTTTTACAGGCAAAAGAGCTGAAATTCTTGGGGCATGCCCCGCAAAGGGCCCTGTTCAGGGCTGGTAAGGTAAAAGAGCTTGTAATATTTGTATTTTAGAATAGGGTAGGGAATTTTTTATTTTGGGGGGCTTTGTTATTTTATTAGGGGGCTTAGAGTAGGTGTAATTAGTTTAAAATTGTTGTAATATTTTTCTTATCTTTGTAAATATTTTATTATTTTCTGTAACTTAGTTCTTTTTTATTTTTTGTACTTTAGATAGTTTATTTAATTTTATTTATTTGTAGCAATTGTGTTTAATTAATTTATTGATAGTGTAGTGTTAGGTTAATTGTAGGTAATTGTAGGTAGTTTAATTATTTTATTGATAGGGTAGTGTTAGGTTTAATTATATCTTAGGTTAGGATTTATTTTACAGGTAAATTTGTTATTATTTTAACTAGGTAACTATTAAATAGTTCTTAACTATTTAATAGCTATTGTACCTGGTTAAAATAATTACAAAGTTACCTGTAAAATAAATATTAATCCTAAAATAGCTATAATATAATTATAATTTATATTGTAGCTATATTAGGATGTATTTTACAGGTAAGTATTTAGCTTTAAATAGGAATTATTTATTTAATAAGAGTTAATTTATTTCGTTAGATAAAAATTATATTTAACTTAGGGGGGTGTTAGTGTTAGGGTTAGACTTAGCTTTAGGGGTTAATACATTTATTAGAATAGCGGTGAGCTCCGGTCGGCAGATTAGGGGTTAATAATTGAAGGTAGGTGTCGGCGATGTTAGGGAGGGCAGATTAGGGGTTAATACTATTTATGATAGGGTTAGTGAGGCGGATTAGGGGTTAATAACTTTATTATAGTAGCGCTCAGGTCCGCTCGGCAGATTAGGGGTTAATAAGTGTAGGTAGGTGTCGGCGACGTTGAGGGGGGCAGATTAGGGGTTAATAAATATAACATAGGGGTCGGCGATGTTAGGGGTAGCAGATTAGGGGTACATAGGGATAACGTAGGTGGCGGCGATTTGCGGTCGGAAGATTAGGGGTTAATTATTTTAAGTAGCTTGCGGCGACGTTGTGGGGGGCAAGTTAGGGGTTAATAGATATAATACAGGGGTCGGCGGTGTTAGGGGCAGCAGATTAGGGGTACATAAGTATAACGTAGGTGGCGGTCGGCAGATTAGGGGTTAAAATTTTTAATCGAGTGTCGGCGATGTGGGGGGACCTCGGTTTAGGGGTACATAGGTAGTTTATGGGTGTTAGTGTACTTTAGGGTACAGTAGTTAAGAGCTTTATAAACCGGCGTTAGCCAGAAAGCTCTTAACTCCTGCTATTTTCAGGCGGCTGGAATCTTGTCGTTAGAGCTCTAACGCTCACTGCAGAAACGACTCTAAATACCGGCGTTAGGAAGATCCCATTGAAAAGATAGGCTACGCAAATGGCGTAGGGGGATCTGCGGTATGGAAAAGTCACGGCTGTAAAGTGAGCGTTAGACCCTTTAATCACTGACTCCAAATACCAGCGGGCGGCCAAAACCAGCGTTAGGAGCCTCTAACGCTGGTTTTGACGGCTACCGCCGAACTCTAAATCTAGGCCTAAGGGTCTAAATTCACCTGGTAAGTGCAGTCTATTGACGGCCTATGGCAAAAGGCTTAAGGTAGATGTCCTGCTCCTTCAGGAGACCCATTGGACTATAGACCGGCCTCATCTGTATAAGTCTTCTTTGTATCCAGACCCTATTACAGCCTCCTACACTGACAAAACTAGAGGAGTTGCAATACTCTTACATAAAGATCTCCAGTTTGACCAAATATATCTAGAAAAAGACCCAGAGGGAAGATTTATCATCTGTGTTTGTAAACGTAATGGCAATTTGTACACTCTGGTCAATTTATATGCCCCTAATCAACAGCAGTTACAGTTTCTCACAACTGTCCTAAATAAGGCAAAATTGGTAAGACAGGGACACATTATAATAGGTGGCGATTTCAATGTTGTTGGGGACCATAAACTAGATAAGAAACTTATGTCTGGTAAATCCGTTGATTCCTACACTAGCTCTACAGCAGCCAAATTTCGGTCTCTTTTTGCAAGACATGATCTATATGACGTCTGGCGGTCATGTCATCCTGAAGATAGGGATTTTACTTTTTTTTCTAACCCACATAAATCTTATTCCAGGCTGGACCATTTTTTTATGAATTCTAGACTTCTTAACGAGGTCACCGATTCTCGTATACATCTTTGTACTTGGTCGGACCATCATGCAGTGTCCTTTGATATTTTCCCGGGTATCGCCCGCAAAGGTGGAGACACCTGGAGATTTCCTAACTCTTCATGGGAAGAGCCAGGATTTCGGGATTCCCTTACTAAAGTGCTTGAGGAATTTATTCAATTCAATAAACCAGAGCAGACTTCTTCCCAAACTTTATGGGGGGCGCTAAAGGCATTTATTAGGGGATTCTGTATCTCTGAATTTTCCAGATTTAAGAAAAACAGGGGAGGCCCTTTGGGTCAACTGGTAGCGAACCTAAGAAACTTAGAGAAAAACAACAGAAGTAATCCTTCCGTTTCCGTGTCAGATGAAATTGGTAACCTTAGACAGCAAATTATCCAGCTGGAACAAGATAAAGTTAAAGCTAATTTAGCAAAATTTAAACAACTAATGTATTATAAGGGCAATAAGGTGAATGAGCTTCTTGCACGGAAGCTTAATGCTAGGACTGCTCATTCCAGGATTCAGGCCATAGATGTTAATGGGTCCAAAATCTTAGCACCTGAAGCGATAGGTGATGCCTTCGCCGATTACTATTATAAGCTATATAATATAGAGGAGGTAGAAAATTTAGCTACACCCCCTACAAATAGGATTCAGGGGTTTTTGGATACCCTTGATCTCCCTGAACTTTCGGAGGATGCAAGAAGCGCACTTCTGCTTCCATTCACCAACAAGGAAATATATAAGGTCATCTCTCAGCTCAAGCCAAACAAGTCTCCTGGACCAGATGGCTTTACCGGCTCCTTCTATAAGGAACTCAGACGACACTTGGCTCCCATTTTATGTTCCTTATTTACTGAAGTGGCCAATTCGGGTAGTTTCTCTAAAGAGTTCCTGGAAGCATCTATTATTGCAATCCCTAAACCTGGGAAAGACCCCTTCTACTGTACCAGTTACAGACCTATCTCGCTCATAAATTTAGATGTCAAGTTTTACTCTAAACTATTGGCTAATAGGATTGTCCATATGCTGCCCAATATAGTCCAGATAGACCAAGTTGGCTTCACCTTTGGTAGGCAAGGGCCTGACAATACCCGTAAATTGCTACAGGTGTTTTCAGAATCAGCTAAACGGAGAATTTCTGTTGTGGCCCTGTCACTGGACGCTGAAAAAGCGTTCGACAGGGTCAGATGGGAGTACATTTGGCAGGTTTTGAGGACATTTGGCTTTCCCCCACCATTCATTAAAATGGTTCAAGCACTATACTCTGCACCTTTTGCAACTAGTAGAGGAGTAGGCTTTAGATCTAAACCTTTTTCCATAGCGAATGGCATCCACCAAGGTTGCCCTCTTTCACCCTTGATTTTTGCGATAGCCATGGAACCTCTAGCTCAAGAAATTAGACGCTCCCAAAGAATTGAAGGAGTAATGATAGATGAGAGGCTTGAGGAGATTGCTCTCTTCGCAGATGATCTAACGGTCTTGTTAACTAACCCAAGCTCTTCAATACCAGAAGTCTTTAAGACTCTAGAATTTTTTGGGACTCTAAGTCTCTATAACGTAAATGTACTCAAGACTGAAGCCTTGGCTATCAATATAGACCCTGCGACCCTGACAAACCTCAAAACCCGATTCTCTTTCACCTGGCATACGGAACTTATAAAACATCTAGGGATACTGCTTGGCCCTGATATCAATAAGGTCATTAAGCACAACTTTGAGCCACTGATCGCTGAAATCAAGAAACTCCTACAGAGGTGGGATTTCAGGGAAATCTCATGGATGGGACGAATCTCTACCTTGAAAATGTCCATCTTGCCCAAAATCCTCTACCTCTTTCGGTGCATACCTTTCACTATCCCGAAAGTCTACCTCTCTCAGTTCCACTCCTTGTTCATTAACTATGTGTGGAAAGGCAAACAACCGAGAGTGGCGTATCGTATTCTCCAATGGCCTATATGCAGAGGCGGCATTGCTTTTCCCAATATATACTTATATCATGACGCAACTAGATTGACCCATATCGCTGGTTGGAGCAATGAAGAAGAGAAACCTGCATGGTTTCTGATTGAAGCTGCTGTCATTCCTAAATATCTTCACCTAAAAGACCTAATTTGGGTTCCCAAACATAGGCTCCCTGATCTGTTAATCACGAACAGCATAATCCTTGACAATTGCCAGACCTGGCATAGACTTAGACACTATAAGGGAATAGTTCCACACCCCTCACCTATCCACAGTCTTCAGGGTCTTTTAACAGGCCTTCCGAATATTCATGTACAGGACTGGTCCTCATGGAACATTACTTATACAGGAGACCTCTATCACCAAAAGAGGATGCTGACATCTAGGCAAATAGTGGACCGAGTGAATGAGGCTCCCAGGTGGCTTATGTTTCAAAGCCACAGAATATTGAGATATTGCCAGGCTTGGGGATTCCCCAAGACAAATCTTAGGGAAAAGACTAACTGGGAAAAAAGATGGACACAAGGGACCAAGCTTATAAGACCTCTTACAAATCACCACGTAATCCTTCTAAATGATTTTAGTGAGACAATACCATGGCAGATAAAGGCCTGGGGTCGTGAGATGAATGTCCAGATTACCCTAGAAGACGTAGACCATGCGACAACAATTACTAAATCGGCCATACATTGTGTATCACACTTAGAGACCTACTTTAAAGTCCTCCTAAAATGGTATCTAACTCCCCTTAAACTATCTAAGATCTATCCCTCTGCTTCTCAGCAGTGCTGGAGGGAATGCGGTCAACAGGGCTCTGATATTCATATATGTTGGTCCTGTGAAAAAATTGCCCCTCTGTGGAACGAGACATTTTCCTTACTCACAAACCTAGGTTTTTCATTTCCCAGGTCTCCTGCTCTGGCTCTTCTACATATAGGTCTACAAGATTTGTCAAACTCTCAACAAAAGTTAATAGCTGTGATTCTGATTGCTGTGAAAGTCTGTATTGCTACGGCATGGAAAAAGATGGAGGCTCCTACTTTGGCTCAGTTAACACAATTCATAGACTACTTAGCTTCTATGGAACGGGGCTACTATAACGCGACTGAGCGTATGAACAAATATGGATGATCAGGAGCATGTGGCTCCTTAAACCTCTTTAGGTACCTGCAGGTACTTAATAATCACTAAGGTCTATGGACTGGTTCCTTCCCCCTCCCCCTTGGATGTACCCATACCCCTTACCCTATTTCCCCCCCATTCCCCCTTTTTTTTTTCTCTCCCCTTCTTCTCCCCTTTCTTCTCTTTTCTTCTTTCTTTCTTTTCCTGCCTTCTGTTCTTTCACTTCTGTACTGTACTCATGTGATGTGCAGGCTACACAGATTCTGCTGGGAGTAATGTATCATTACCATACATCACACATCTAAACTGCAACATAGGGAATACACATCCTTGCAATACTCAGCTACAGTATTGATTTATATTGCTTTGCATATGAGATGAAAATACCTCCTATGAGATCTTTTACCCTAAGTACAAAAGAAAGTAAGTTGTTTCATTGGTTACAATTGACTCTTATGTGAAAAGAAAAATAATTCATATGTTGGATATGTACAAAACTTGATTCTAATTTGTACACTTAAGTGAATTGATTTGTGTTATGTTATGTTTCTATTGTGTACTTTAAGCTATTCAATAAAGCTTTTTGAAAATTTAAAAAAAAAAAAAACAACATTATCAGCATGCAATAGTTTGTCATGACAAATGCCACATAATTGAGCTGAAGAAATAACATCAGCTTGTTTACAACAAACACACTTAGCTTTGGTAGAACTATGTTCAGGCAGCATGGTTCCTACAGGAACATCAGAGGCAGGATCAGTCTGAGAAATCTTGCAAAATGTAAAAAGAAAAAAAAAGAAAATTTAATTGGGAAAAAATGCTTATGCTAAAATAATATGCAAAAAAGCAAGCATCACAGCTCTCTATAATATAAAGAAGCATTAAAGGAAGAGGGGCAATATAACAAAAATGTTGGCGCCAAGTATGACGCATGACGCAAAAGGAAGTTAAAAAAACTAACGTCAACAAAGTCGTGGGAAATGGCGAAACTTGCTTCACTATAGGCGCAACCTCGCGCCAAAAATATTCCAGAAAAGAATGACGCAATAAAAAACAACATTTTGCATCCTCGCGAGCCTAGTTTGCCCGAGAAAATTTGGAAAACAAAGTCAAAGTTGAAAGAACTGGAACCCCAGGTAAGAAAAAAATACTTAAATAAACTTCCCAAAAACATAATTTCCATACTGAAACTGTTAGACTGCAAAAGGTAAATATACATAGACCTGACTCATGGTAAATATAAGTAAATACATATATATTTAAAACTTTACAATATAATATAAAGTGCCAAACATAACTGAGAGTGTTAATTATACATACTTAACAGAAGACACCTATCCACATATAGCAGACAGCCAAAACAGTATTGAAACGTATCAGCAGAGGTAATGGTATAGAAGTATAACGTTGATCTGAAAAGGGAGGCAGGATATGAATCCCTACGACCGATTACAGAGAGCCTTAGAATAGATTTCCCATAGGTGACACGACTAAATCAATAGGCAATACTCTTTTCACATCCCTCTGACAAACACTGTACTCTGAGAGGAATTGGGCTTCAGAATGCTTAGAAGCACCTATCACAGAAGAAATCAAGCACAACTTACTTCACCACATCCATAGGAGGCAAAGTTTGTAAAACTGAGGTATGAGTGTGGTGGGAGGTGTATTTATAGGCATTTTGAGGTTTGGGAAACTCCCCCCCCCCCCCCCGGTAGGAATGTATAGCCCATATGTCACTAGCTCATGGACTCTTGCCACTTACATGAAAGAAATATATTTTGTAATTATATTTTATTATTTTTTTTTTTCAGTGTGGTCAGGGCTGGCTAAGAACAAAGCTTACGTACTTATTGGCAGACACCAGACTCAATCAACTGACAAGGATATAAACCATTAATGAATAGTGTATATTTTACCTTTCAAAGCCTTTCCCGACAAATAGTTTAAATTCTAACTTTCTGAAACCTTAAAGGTTTCCCTTTAAGGTTTCTTAAAGGGATATGAAACCCAAAATGTTTCTTTCATGATTCAGATCGAGCATGAGATTTTAAACAACTTTCTAATGTACTTCTATTATCAAGTTTTCTTTGTTCTCTTGGTATCTTTTGTTGAAACGCAGTGACGTATACTTAGGAGCCGGCCCATTTCTTGAACATTATATGTCAGTTTTGCAAGAATATTATCCAATGGCAAGAGCATATCCATTTAACAGAAATGGTTTTAATCACACAAACAAATCAACTAGTTCCCCTTACATGTATTTGTATTTTCTATAAAGAGCTTTTCTTTATAATTGCAACAAATATAGAAAAATTATATTTGTCCGAATACAAAAGCACATGGCTATTTTTTTGTAAATATATATAAAACATACATGTATAAAATGGTATTATAATTCAGAATCATTATTTTCAATGTTCATATTTACAAGTGAAGAAAATGATCTAACACTACATATTTCTGGATATGAGTCACAGAAAAGGCCAGCAGTACATATAAGTGCCACTCTCAAACCCTTTAAAGGGACATTCCAGCCAATCCCCATGGATGCATTTCAGTTTTGAATAGAGACATTTGTGTAATATACATGTATTAGCAAAAATGGTTCTAACAAAAGCTGTAACTGTTTCAAATGTATATTTAAGTATGCACCGTGCACCAGCATTTTAAACATAGCACTTTTTCAGAGAGCCTAAGGTACTATCTGGTAAATGTATATTGCACATATGTTTCTATTCAGAGATACAATTCATCTATGTGAATTTACATTTTGACCGTAATATCGCTTTAAGGAGACACAGAGATATAAAGATTACAGAAAGCAACTAGATGATACTATGAACAACTTAGATGCAGAATTATCTAAGAGAAAAGCAAGTATCAGAGGGACAACAAAGATTATGAATTGTATATAGTCTATTCCTGGTAAAAACCAAACCCACTAGTCTTAAAAAAACTCAATGCAAAAAGAGGGGCAAAAAGAAAGAAGATATTTTTTAACAAATGTAGTACTAAGAGAGTTACCTTTTCTACTACAGATACAGACAACACACAAGTTACTACTACTGTGATGAAAGTCAAGCGCACTCATGTAGATCTAGTGAAGAAATAGTCTAGGGACTTCTACTGGAATAATAAAATGCAACACTGGTGAAATCAGCTGTAGACAGTAGAGCTCCAATAAAGAATCAGTCTTTCCGTTACCCAAGCAGGATACGGAAAGCAACAATAAAGAGCTAGAGGTTGTATCTGATATCACTTTGTCACGCACTCAGCTATCTATATTAAATAAAGGTTTGTCTTTAGTGAGAAATATCACTTTGTCACGCACTCAGCTATCTATATTAAATAAAGGTTTGTCTTTAGTGAGAAATATCACTTTGTCACGCACTCAGCTATCTATATTAAATAAAGGTTTGTCTTTAGTGAGAAATATCACTTTGTCACGCACTCAGCTATCTATATTAAATAAAGGTTTGTCTTTAGTGAGAAATATCACTTTGTCACGCACTCAGCTATCTATATTAAATAAAGGTTTGTCTTTAGTGAGAAATATCACTTTGTCACGCACTCAGCTATCTATATTAAATAAAGGTTTGTCTTTAGTGAGAAATATCACTTTGTCACGCACTCAGCTATCTATATTAAATAAAGGTTTGTCTTTAGTGAGAAATATCACTTTGTCACGCACTCAGCTATCTATATTAAATAAAGGTTTGTCTTTAGTGAGAAATATCACTTTGAAAAAACACTTTGGCTCACGGGAGTCAGATATGGTCCATATTTCACAGGAACACAGTACACATAAGGTCACAAATGTCACCAATATTGCAATAGGTTTACAATTCACAGATATTTGGGATTTAGATAATTTAATTACGTTACGTGCACAAACATTGAGAGTACAGAGTGAACACAGTCAAGTCCCTAAACATGAATTCAAGAGAAACCCTACTTTTATCCAGTAAATATTAGAGAGGAAGTAATAGATATGTATCAAGGTTTAATAGAACGAGACATAATAATAAAACTGTCCGCTGAAGTGAGAGATAGAGCCCCCTATGACAAGGACAACCTAACCAAGAATGAAAGAAGGGCACTTAAACCACTGGATAATCAGCATATAGTAATTACCCCAGCTGATAAGGGCGGGGCTTTAGTAGTATTAAAGGGACACTGAACCCAATTTTTTTCTTTCGTGATTCAGATAGAGCATGCAATTTTAAGCGCATTTTTAATTTACTCCTATTATCAATTTTTCTTCGTTCTCTTGCTCTCTTTATTTGAAAAAGAAGGCATCTAAAGTTTTTTTGGGTTCAGACTCTGGACAGCACTTTTTTATTGGTGGATGAATTTATCCACCAATCAGCAAGGACAACCCAGGTTGTTTACCAAAAATGGGAAGGCATCTAAACTTACATTCTTGCATTTCAAATAAAGATACCAAGCGAATGAAGAAAATTTGATAATAGGAGTAAATTAGAAAGTTGCTTAAAATTTCATGCTCTGTCTGAATCACGGAAGAAAAAAATTGTGTTCAGTGTCCCTTTAAACAAGAATTATTATAGAGAGGAAACATTATCCCAGTTATCTGATACAAAATACTAAATACTTGAATTGTCCTACAACCCCACTGATAAATTCAAGAAGGAGCTATATTCACTCTTGAATACAGCAGTAGACGATGGGTTAATCAAAAAAGAACTGGCAGAATGTTTTCTAGTTAATTACCCAATAGTCCCCACTATTTGCATAGTCCCAAAGATATGTAAAACATTGGTGAAACCCATAGTGGCAAGTATTGGATCCCTATGCAAAAAAGTAGGGGACTGGTTGGATAATATATTACAAATATATATACCAGGATATATACGGACAGTACACATTTGATACACGAGCTGACATAGAATGGATGAATAATTATAAATAGGTAACTGTGGATGTCACAGCCTTATACTCTTGCATTCCTCATACATAAGGCCTAATGGCAGTTTACGCGTCTTATTAACACACAATTACTTTATGTTTGAGGGGATATACTACCTTCAAAGATGCAGGACAGCAATGGGGGCAAAATTCACCCCAGCATATGCTAACATATATATGGGATATTTTGAAACAATTTGCATCTTTGCTGATGGTTTCCCCCAAAGACACAATGTTATAGCATATGGTTGCTTTATAGGTGACCTGCTTCTCATTTGGAAAAATAATGAGATGACCTCAATTCAAGGTCTGATAGATTATTTTAACTACGATAATCTAAAGTGTAATCATAATGAGAGTGAGGAGTATAGAGTGTTTAGACCTATACCTAGGTATAGATGATAATAATAATGTCATAACCTCTAATTATGGAAAACCACAATCAAGAAATACTATTCTAAGAGCAGATTCTTGTCACGCCCCTGGCATGAGGAAGGGTATTCCCAAGGGACAATATTTGTGTCTTTGCAGAAATTGCTTATCCTTGAAGATGTATCAAATACAAGTAAGGGGTTTAACAGATAGATTAGCACTAAGAGGATATAATAGGAGGATGCTAAACAGCATCAACATAAATATAGCAAGATTGGATAGACAAACCCTACTTGATTGCAGTGAGAATCAAAGGAAAAGAAAACAAAAAAGCAATCAGGGAGGTTTATACCTCAAAGTATAGTAACCAATTTTATTCTATCTGCCATATTGTTAAAACATATCTTCCTCTCTTGAATGGGGGACCTAATCTTAGGCTATCTCTAGAAAAAAAGTATCAGATTTGTAGCCAAAAGGGCCCACAATATTGGGGAGACAAATATAAAAAAGACTCCATAAAACTGAGAATTTAAGACTATATTGGCTATCTTCTATAGAAGGTTATTTTAAATGTGGCCATATATTATGTAAAAGCTGTTCCTACACCAACAAAAGTACAACATTCATATCTTCGCAGGCCAGTAAAGTGTACAAAATAAAGAACAGAATAGTTTGTACATCAACATAGGTTGTATACCTCATTAAACGCAATATGTAGGTATCACTACACGTCCCTTTAAAGAAAGAATTAGAGAGCACTTTAACTCCCTCGAGGATGAAGTCCCTAGAACTCCAGTAGCTAAACAATTTCGTATACGTGGGGAAGGCACTTCTAATTTCTCAATTATGGGTATTGAGCAAATTAAAAAGATGCATTAAGAGGAGACAGACTAAAGTCATTATATAGAAGGTAAGTCAATTGTCTTTTCACACTCAAAACTAGAACACCAAAGGGCATAAACCGTAGATACAACGTTAATTTATTCATCAAGTAAATATATTTGGGATATATATACATTATCTAGGAGAGAAGGGTGTACGGTTTTGTCTATTTAAGACAAAGGAAAGAGCTATAAAGCTCTGCCACAACATAAACCATAAACAACATTATAGGATAGAGGGGGGCAGCATATATGGGTAATAAAAGTGTTTAAGTCATGGTGGGATCCAAGAATAATTTATTTTTTACTTTATTTAATTTATTTACTTTATCAGCATGGTTCCTTTGTTCATTTTATTTCAAATTGTTTATATTTCCTTAACTTGACCGCCACCTTTCAGGTGGCGGACTGCAATCATCCTGATCCAATACAATTGGAATGATTGACACCCATCTGTTAGCGGCCGATTGGTCACAAATGTGCTAGGGGCGGCATTGCACAAGCATTTCTTGTTAATAAATTGACCCCATAGTCAGTTACATAACAAGTAAATGAAAGAACACTTTTATTTATTGGTTAAAAATGTTTCAAACGATCTCTGAGGAAGCACATGTGTGCATACATGAAACGCGTCAGTTCAGAGAGAGCTCCATGCTGAATTGTATGAGGCATATTTAAGAAATGTCTTGTGGACCTGATCCGACAGTGCGGATCAGGTCCACAAGACATCGCTGAATGTGGAGAGCAATTCGCTCTCCGCATTTAACGTTGCGCCAGCAGCTCGATCGGGTTGAATTGTTGCGATTCCTGTCCGCCTGCTCTGAGCAGGCGGACAGGGTTATGGAGCAGCGGTCTTTGTGACCGCTGCTTCATAACTGCTGTTTCTGGCGAGTCTGAAGACTCACCAGAAACATGGGCCGTCAAGCTCCTTTTGTAGCTTGATAGATAGACCCCTATGTCTCAATACAAAATAAACGTCTGATGCTGACTTTGCGTTAAGACCTCAGTTCCTCGTATTGCTGTTTTAACAGTACATATGGCCCTGTCTGAGTGAGCTATACACAAATGTATGTGTGTAGTCATCTACAACTTCAGGTACAAATTCCAAAATCCAAACTTATTCTGAAATCCAAACTTTCTAACTAATATTTTTAAGAAAGTAAAATTATCAAAAATGACTTTTTCCCCTCTGCTTGCAAGTCACGGTCTTTATTGCCTGTATCTTTGGTTTGTTTGTTGTGTTCTAAAATGCAAAATAATATATCTGAGTTTACTCATAGTGTACAAAAGTATTATAAATGTTATAAAACTACTTTTTTGCATGTATAACTAACAGGTTGCATGTATAAACTGTATAATAACATGTAAATATCACCTACATTACATAAGATATTGCTGTTTACAATTGGTCCCTTCCCCTCTCCAAACTGTCCTATTTTACAGATGCAGATATTCCAAAATCCAAACTATTTACAAATCCATATATTTTCTATTCCCAGTTTGGATAAAGGGTTTTCTGCCTGTAACAGACTTTTCTATCCTCTACTGAACACAAGTCCCACTGTCAGTAAAATAATGTGCAACATTTTTGAGAGAGTATAGACAAATTGCATCCAGTTAATCGCACAGATTTATTTGTAAAAATTCAGCTTGTTGGCTGATGCAGAAATCCTTTGAGCTGATATCAGACAAGGTCACTGAAGGTTAATTACACTTCTTAGGAAACAAAAGCACACAGTTCCTCGTTCTACAAGGATTAGGTCATCATGTCTTCAGTCAATACTCGTGCATCAGAATGTTGTTTGGTTTAACCTAAGTGTAAGCCTTGCTGGGGATTACTGAGCTTCACTTCCTATCTCATTTGCAGCTCATATACCTTAGCTGGTCCATGCTTTCTCTGTTACATATATATTATTATTATTACACTTTATTTATGAAGCGCCAACATATTCCACTGCGCTGTACATAGGTACAATTAATTTAAATAAAACAATGGTATTGAACTTGGGTACAATTCATTTAAACAAAACAATGATATCAAACTTGTAAGAGACAAGACAAAATTTTACAAACACATACAGGAGGACTATATGAGATTCTAATCATCATGTGACCTTGGTATATCCTTTTTTATGGATGTTATTTACTGTATCCATTACTGTGCTGTCATTACCAATTTTGTTGGTTGACATTGCTTAGATTTTTTTAAATCAAGATAATGGGAGCCTACCCTTCACTAATAATAGCCCAATAGCTAATTAAGGTTTAATATTTGCTAAAATTTCAGCCAGGTAGTCAGTAAAATCAGCTGGGTGTTTCACCCACTAAAAAGGTACTGGGGAGAACACTAAGTATTATCAAGGAGAATGTCAATGGATTGGAAAACAACACAAATTATATCTAACAATGTGACATTTTTTTTATTTTTAAAGAATTTTTATTTGATTTCAAGAATTAGAAATAACAGTGGGGTACTCGCGGGTCCCCTTCACAATCATCAAGTTTCAATATTCAATATTCAGCAAGGTTACGAACCAAGCGGTCCTAATGGAAATATATAGTATACAAAGTAACAAAAATCAGGTTGATCACCACATGTGTAAAGTCAAATGTAGTAGTCAGATTGGTAGATGATGGGGGACCATTAAATACTCAATACAACACCTTATTTGACATGTATGAGGTACATAGTGGAAGAGGGAGAGGGGGGATACATGAGTGGGGGAGGGGGGATAGGGATACCAACTGTCTAGGGGCAGTATCCGTGAGGCGGGTTATATGAGTTGCCTATTGGAAAGTGGGTAGTGAATCTTGTGTCGTGGCAGATGGGCTCCATGAGGTTTCATATTTGTCTTTCCAATCAGCCCATATAATTTCAAACAGATCAGATCTGTTTAAGTCAAGGTATATGGCCTTTTGCATAATGTATAGGAAAGCCATTGTGTTCACAAGCTCACCCCACTTGGGGGGGAATTCCCTTTTCCAGGCTCTAGCTAAGTTAGTTTTAATAGAAGCCAGCAGGTATGCACCAAATATGCTTTGGTGTTTGGGTAAATCATGGAGGTCTAAGTGTAATAGTGCTATGGCTGGGCCAGCGGGTACTCTTATTCCAAAATCAGTAAGGGTGCAAAGCCTCATTTCCCAAAAGGGTTAAATTTTGGGGCACTCCCACCAAATATGGAGCATGTTGCCCTGGAGGCCACAATGACTCCAGCAGAGGGGTGAAATTCCTGGGTACATCTTAGACAAACGAGTGGGGACCAGGTACCAGTGAGAGATAACCTTGTAGTAAGTTTCAAACATTGTGACACAGTGAAGGTTTCTTTTGTCAGACGAAAGGCCTTTTTCCACGAGTCAGCAGAGATATGGGAATGTAAAAGAGTTTCCCACCTCGTCAGATGTGGGGCTATTTCAGACGGCAATGTTCCGTCTAGCAATCTATAGTGAACCGATAATGGTTTAACAAGTCTGCGCCCCCCTCGCCAGATGGACTCCCAAGGGGTGGGGTGCTGAGAGGAGGAAGGGAGGAAACCCCAGCTTTTTAAGAAGCTTTTAACCCTGAGTGCTTCAAAGAAAAGGAGTGGAGGAATTTCTGCGAGAGGTTCCAAGTGCGCTAAATCTAAGAATCCATCTGGCTGTGAAGCAGACCAGAAGTCCGAGACTTGTCTAATCCCTAACCGGGCCCATATGTTAGGATGAGTTTCTGCCAGCCCCGTGAAGAGGCCAGCTACCAAAGTGATAGGAAAGGGATGAGGGGCAATTAGTTGGCGATGTCGTCCCAGACAGAAAAGCATTCTAAGATAATCATATTACTGATACCTAGAGTTCTGCGACTGTGTGGCAGAGTCCAGATTACATGTTTTAGAAGGAAATTTTGGAGCACTGAGGCCTGCTCAATCTCCCACCATCTGTCACGAGACTGGAGTACTCCCCATTGGGAAATGTGCGTGAGCATAGCACCCTCGTAGTATTTTACTACTGAAGGGGATGCTAGACCTTCCAAATGAATAGGGAATTGTAGGGTTTTGTGGGCAATTCGGGGAGTCTTGCCCTGCCAGATAAACTTCGTTATCTCGCTCTGAAATTGTGATAAAAGATGCATGGGAACTCTGATCGGGAGGCAGCGGAAAAGGTTGGTAAGTTTAGGGAGAAAATACATTTTAAGGGAGGCAATGGCAAGAAATAGATTTGTGATCCCAGGTATTTTTTTAGATTACACAGTTCTGCTAGTAAGGGAAGATAATTATATTTTACCATTTGCGTAGCACTATTGGAAATCGTCACTCCCAAATGAGTAACCTGCTCTTGCGTCCATTTAAAATTAAATCGGTCCTTTAGGTTAAGGATGTAGTTTGTAGGTATCCCCACCAATACATTTCTGTCTTTAGAACATTGAGTTTATAGAATGAGAGGTCCCCAAAGGCCTTCAAGACATCCAATGGTCTGGGAATAGCTCTACCTGGTCAGCAGTGAAAATGGTAATGTCATCCGCAAACAGTGCAATTTTTTGTAATGTACCTGAGAGCCTAATCCCCGGCATTGACGCGTCTGCCCGAATGTGAGCAGCCAAAGGCTCGACCGCTAGAGCGAACAGCAGGGGGGACAGAGGACAATTGAAAGCCAAGTCCCCGAACAATAGCAGTCGGGGCGGAATATAGAGCTTAGATAGCCTTGCAGGTTGCATGGGGGAAATGAAAAGCTCTGAGAGTTTCCCATAAGTAGTTTCGGCATCCAAGGAGATAACCAAGAAGGGCTTGTTCATCTTAGTGGATTCGCATACGATGTTAATGAGATGCCTCATATTATCTGGTCCCTCAAGATTGTGGATAAAACCCACCTGGTCAGGGCCAATTAAACTCGGTAAAAGCTTACCAATGCGGTTAACTAAAATTTTGGAGTAGATTTTAATGTTGACATTAATCAAGGACATTGGCCTTTAGCTCGTGCAGAAAGAGGGATCTTTATCAGGTTTGGACACAGTGATTATGGCTGCTTTCAGGAATTCCTCCCCTAGAGTGCCATCTCCACTTGCTAAATCAAAGAACCTTAGCAGGTATGGAGAGAGTTCATGGGTATATATCTTGTAGAACTGGGCAGGGAATCCATCCGGCCCAGGGGCCTTATAGGGTTTAAGGTTTTTTATCATATGCTTGACTTTTGTTAGTGACAATGGGGCTGTAATTGATTCTTGCTGATCTGTTGTGAGTGTGGGAAGGTTCACGGAGGACAAAAATAGTTTGATATCTTGGGGGGAGGTGGGGGTTGGGTTCTCCACTTTTTATATGTTATATAGTTTAGAATAGAAATCAGCAAAGCATTCTCCTATTAGGTAGGGCTTCTTGTGTGTTTTGCCGTAATGCCAAATTTGGGATATGCGGGATGTACTGTATTTATGTCTAAGTCTGTTCGCAAGCATGGTGTCAGCTCTGTTTCCCTTGTGATAAAAGTGTTGCTATAATTTGCTAAGATTATGCTTGGTGAGGCGTAATTCTAAGAGGTTAATGTGTTCCTTGACTATAGAAATTTGCAATGAGATATCCTCATTGACAAAGGAGCGATTAGTGGATTCTAAGGACCTCAGCTTAGTGTGTGCCTGTACGAGAGTAATACCCGCTAGCTTTCTCAAGTGGCTCTGTTTACAGATAATAAGGCCCCTGACCGTTGTGTTTATAGCGCCCCAAAGGATGTCGTCCGAGGTCTGCCCATTGTCATTTCGACCAAGAAGTTCAGTCAAGTCTCGTCTCAGTTCTTCCCTAAATGGGATGTCTGCTAGGATATGCCTTGGGAGGGCACCAGTTAGTTCTGGCTGGTAGGTTTTCGGAGGGGTATAAGTTGGCCATGACTAAGTCATGGTCAGACCAGGAACTGAGAGAGATATCAGATCCGTAAATTGAATCTAGGGTCCCTGGCAGAAGATGTAGTCTAAACGGGAATATGCTCTGTGTGGGTGTGAGTAGTGAGTGTAATCTCTCTCTCTCAAGTGCAGTAGTCTCCACATGTCAAAGTAGTCATAGTGGATCATTGCGGCCCGGAATTGAGTTGAGGTGTGGGTCACCTGAGAGTGCCTTCTACCTACACTCACAGTTTTACGGTCTAACTTTGAGTCCCATGTCATGTTAAAGTCGCCCGCTATCAGAACCCTCCCTTGTTTATATTTGTAAATTATTTAAAGGATTTTACAGAGGCATGTAGGCTGTCGGGAGTTAGGTAAATATGTGGAGACCAGTGTATGGAGCATGTGGTCTAATCTGCAGACCAAAATGGTGTATCTAGCCTGAGGGTCTATAAATGCTGGTATCTGTTCATACACAACTCTATTATGTAGTAATATGGCCATGCCTCTAGCCTTCTTAGAGAAGAGGGAGTGTTTTAGAACCCTGTATGAGCGAGAGTGAAAGTATTGGGGGGAGCCCATCTGCCATTGAGTCTCCTGCAGGAATACTACATCCGGATTGTAAAATTTGAGTTTGTGGGCCAGGAGGCTCCTCTTGAAAGGAGAGTTAAGGCCCCTTACATTGTGGGTGAGAACTCTTAGGCGGTTTGCCATCTTTGGGAGTAAGCGGGGTATAGGGAGGTGGAGGGAGGAAGGGGAGGTAGAGATGGGGGAGGGAGGGCTAAATTAGGTTTTAGATACTTGGGTGTTGTATCGGAAAATGAGGTGAAAGTAGTCCACCTGGTTGGAACCCTGGTGTAGGCTACCTGTATGTGGGGGGGGGGGAGCTGGCAGAGGAGTGTTAGGAGAGAGGGCCAAAGTCTCCAGCCCCCCTCAATGTGCAGAGAGGACAGATCATGTATTTGTCTATTCGGAGTAGTCAACCTGAAAATTAAGTTAAATAAAGCATATGATCGTAAACAACAACAGTAAATAATAATGCAATATAACCACCTGGAAGGTAGTGTAAACAGCAACAACAACAGAAAGTAACAATGCAATATATCTACCCTCTAGGTAGTAGAATTAGTATCCCACCATCAAAATTAAAGGCAATTGACCTGCGCCGGGTTGGTCCCATAATGCGACTTAAGCAAACTTAGCCTCTAACAATGTAAATACAAACATGGTCAAGTTTAACAAGTATAATGGGGACCCTACTCGGTCATTCTTAATTTGGGTACCTCTAATTCTGCAAAACCTCCTTCCGAGGCTAGCCGTGACGAAGAGGCATGATGGAGGGAAGTACCGTTGTTGACCATTGGTGCCTCACTTTCAAGGAGAGGGAACATGGGGGCCCTGAGAGTCCTGTATCTGCTGTGTTTTCTGTCTCTTGGGCCATTGGTCTTTGATGGACCATTCAGGTGCTGTGGCTCTCAATTTTGCCTTGCCAAGAGTAGGTTCCAATGGGTTGCCGTTTGTGAGTCCCCATTGTGCAAGTAACGCGGAACCCTGGGCCAGTGAGGACACTGTATGTGTCTGGTTGTCCCTTGACATCAACAATTTGGCCGGGTAGCCCCATCTGTATTTTAGCCCACTTTTCTAAGGGCCATTGTGACTGACTAGTATTGTCTTTTATATTGTAATGTATTAGCTGACAGATCCGGTAGTATTGGAATTTCTCTGCCACTTGAGGTTTTCAAAAGGCAGCCTGCATCAATTTGTCCTTGAAGAGAAAGCTATGGAAACAGACTATAACGTCTCTTAGCTTCTCCTGTGAGACTGATCTTGGGCGCAAAGCTCTATGTCCTCTTTCCATAGTAGTGCTTAAACCCTTTGGTAGAGCCCAGCAAAACATCAAAGAGCTCCAAAAGAAAGCCCTGTAGGTCTGCAGGTGTGATGTCTTCCGGTATCCCCCGAAATCTGATGTTGCTCCTTCGGGCCCGGTCTTCAACGTCGGCAAGTTTAAACTCAAGTTGATTCAATTGGTCCCATAAAGCTTCAGAGTACGCCAAGAGGTTTGACTGGTCTGTAGTGATGTCATCATGCTTTCTTTCCAGGGAATCAACCCTGTCTCCTATTTCTGAGATATCTTTTTTGAGCTCAGCATGGCTTCTTTGAATATATTTTGTGATGGAGCGTGTTTGGCGAGCAAACATTTTTTGAGAGTGTCCTCCGTAATAAAATGTTGGGATCTGGAAGTTGAAGCAGAATCAGGTTGGGGGCCATCTCCCAAGGATTCAGACTCGCTTAGCCCATCATTTGAATCTTCTTCTGGCTCTTTGTGAAGGTTGGGTGAAATGGTCTAGAACTGTTTTTTTTATTAGCCCAGGGGTTCTAGCATGCCGTCTGGAAGTATGAGGCATTTTTCAATTACAGCAAGGGAAATCACAAGTGAATGAATGAAAATGCAGGTCAAATAAGACTACAGAAGCACCAACTAGTTATATCTCAGGTGGTTACAGAAAATGCATTGACAAGAAATAATGGTCGTCAGCACACAGAGTAGGGCCAAGAGGTCCTCCCCGACCCCTACCCCTCCATGACGGCGGTCACACTAGAGACCAAATATCCTCCTACGCAGTATGTATTAGGAAAAGCCGACACCAAGGAGCAAGGGCCAGCGAGTTCCCCCCAATTCAAAGGTTAATAAAAAATTACCCTTGTATCCTATGTTAGGTTAAAGTTTGTCATTGAGGTAGATCTCCGTGGACCCCCACCCAGCCCAGGAACAGTGGGTACGACCTTACGGAAGGGAAAATGGGAGGAGGAAGTGACTAACCCAGACTAGCTGGGTCGGAAAGGGAGGGCCGGCTAGAGGTCCCCTACCAGCAATGTGTAGGCAGAAATTCAAGCTAATTAATATAGGTTAATTCACATTCTATACCACTAATGTAAATTATTATGTACTGTAACACTATTCACTAAACTAAACAGGCAGCAGTGGAGCTCACAGTACAAGCTGAACCTATGGCATATAATGTAATGGCAAACGCTGCTAGCACACACCCTGCGGGATTAAAAAGTTAGTTTAGGCAGCATAAATAATACTACAATTGGGATGACACCCAAAATACAAATAGGCTGGCACAGCAGTCAGAATGCAAAGAGGATGGCACAAAAGTCCAGAGTGGCCAACTGAGGGGCTACCTGTGAAAGTACCTCAGAGGTGTAACTGTGGATGGCAGCTGAATGGAGAGGGGGAGAAATATCCCTAGAGAGGGCCAGAAGGTAAGGGGCCATGGAACAGACAACTTTGCCTCCAGAGATCAGAATGAGCAGTCCGGTGATCTCCAAGCAAGACACATTCAAATTAACATTGGTAGAATTTGAAGACTTTCCTTGTGTGGATTGTATCAGGACTGGGCAGGGTCTGCAGGTCTATAGTATGAAGCAGTCTGATTTCCCAGGTTGGTGTATAGTGACTGGCAAAGGTAGTGAGTCACAGTGAAGACCCCTTAATTCTACCCCTAAGTGTGCCTCCAAGTAACTCTGATTCCAAATGTGGGGAATGAACTTGGGGTGCATGAATAAGGGGGAAATAAGAGCTGAGGGTAAACAGTGTTTGCACTAATAAGTCTCACCCAGAGCTCCTGTTCCACTGCACCTCCTATCGCAGCACTGATCTCCACTTTGTATGCTGAAGGTCCCCCGCAGGGACCCGGGTAGCAGCTGTCTGCGAGATAGGCCTCCCGAAACACCTGGAGAAATTTGTGGGCTGTGTACGCTGTGACTCACCTGAGGCCGTAAAATGGCCGCCGTTCGCACCAAATCTGCACTGCAAGAGCTCCGACAGACTTGCTTAGAAGAGGATCCCACAGGTACTCCTTCACTCTCCTCACGTCCCTTCTGCTTCCCAAGGCCCAACACACAGCAGGGGAGGGGGGGCCCCTCAGGTCGGGTCCGTGTCGGGTAAGTGTCTTCCGTTAGTTATCGCTGAAGCGGTCCTCGACCTCTTACTCCTACTTGCGCCTCTTTGCTTGTGGTGCCTCAGAGAGCTACAGGGCTCCTCACGCTGTCCTCCAGTATCGACTGCTCCGGAGCGGATCCCCGACCCTCCGGAGCTTGGTGCACAGCTGTTTTAGGAGCTTGATGGCTCCCTTATGGGCCGTGGTGTCGCACTTGAAGGGTTTCAGACATGAGTGTAGGTGGTTTGTAGTTGAGGATATATGATGTGGGAATCCCTTATCTTCCTCAGGATACAGCCTTAATCCTCAATTCAAGACTAAATATAACTTTTTAAACAAATTGGAGCTGGAGCTGTGTGTCCACACGTCCTTTCTGCACGGATGTCGGCTCCGCCCCTCACAATGTGACATTTTAAAAAGCAACATGTATTTAGTATGCATTGCAGAGATTAATTGCTGGTATATACTATGCATATTTAATAGTAATGCAAGGTTGTCACACAACTCTCACAAAATGCCCACAGGTAACACACAGATCCTACTGTGTATTAAATCTGTATATTAGACATTTGCCAATAACAACTAGACACCCCCTTGGTCCATTTCAGGAATATCACCCTGTGCTTTTCTTGTGTATACAACAATATTACCCTGTGGGAGCAGTAACCTGATCTCCTGTCTAAGGCTCAGCCTGAGGAAATGTTACAGGGACAGGTAATACCAATAAATCTTTATTTGTGTCTTAGCTACGGCTTCATTCTCATAGCAACATAAAACAGTGTTAGCCCACAGGCAGGTGAGGAAAACTGTAAATGTGCTCGGAAGATTTGTCGTTTTCTGAACAAGGTATCTTAGTGATAAATAGCGGAACATCCTCACTCACTGTAACTGGATCAGAAATATCAGATGGATTATTTTCTGCTGGAATAAACATAACACATGCAATTATTTTGCTTTTATTAAATCTGACACATATTAACCATTATTAAAAACATTAATTAACGGAAAATCAAATAAGCAAAATGTTTTCTTCATTTGAGTATAAAAAGTCATACGTGTTTGTGCTTGTGTTTCTTGTGCTACAGAGAATATTCTTCTGAAATGTTTAGATTGGAGTCGTTTTATTAAATCTGTCTTGCCTGTATCTGGTGTGTGGCATAATTCTAGCAGAAAATGGGCCATTATCATAAAGGCAAATATCAACACACAGGCACATATGTACAGGATTACATTGTTTTGTCGCGCTTTGCTTTATTGGGCTACACAGATATTGCTTTTTTTTACAAATTGAAGGTTTGTGGCAACCCTGTGTTGAGCAAGTCTATTTGTGCCATTTTTCCCAACATACAGTATATACACACACACACACATATATATATATATATATATATATATATATATATATATATATACATATAAACACATAATTATACAGGGATACACATATACACGTATAAACACATAAATACACATGAATACACATATATACACACATAAATACACATGAATATATATATATGCACATATAAATACATAAATACACATGAATACACATATAGCATATTAACACATAAATTAATACAAATACACATATAAACACATAAATACACATAAAACATATAAACACATAAATACACATACACATACAGTATCTCACAAAAGTAGGTACACCCCTCACATTTTTGTAAATATTTGATTATGTCTTTTCATGTGACAATACTGAAGAAATGACACTTTGCTACAATGTAAAGTAGAGAGTGTATTGCCTGTATAACACAAAGCCATTAATGTCTAAACCATTGTCAACAAAAGTGAGCACACCCCTAAGTGGAAATGTCTAAATTGGGCCCAATTAGCCATTTTTCCTCCCCGGTGTCATGTGACTCGTTAGTGTTACAAGGTCTCAGGTGTGAATGGGGAGCAGGTGTGTTAAATTTGGTGTTATCACTCTCTCACACTCTCTCATACTGGTCACTGGAAGTTCAACATGGCACTTCATGGGAAAGAATTCTTTGAGGATCTGAAAAAAAGAATTGTTGCTCTACATAAAGACGGCCTAGGCTATAAGAAGATTGCCAAGACCCTGAAACTGAGCTGCAGCACGATGGGCAAGACCATACAGCATTTTCACAGGACAGGTTCCACTCAGAACAGGCTTCACCATTGTCGACCAAAGAAGTTGAGTGCACATGCTCAGCGTCATATCCAGAGGTTGTCTTTGGGAAATAGACGTATGAGTGCTGCCAGCATTGCTGCAGAGGTTGAAGGGGTTGGGGTCAGTCTTCTAAAGATGATGCACACGAAAGCCCACAGTTTGCTGAAGACAAGCAGACTAAGACATGGATTACTGGAACCATGTCCTGTGGTCCATTGAGACCAAGATAAACTTATGTGGTTCAGATGGTGTCAAGCTTGTGTGGCAGCAACCAGGTGAGGAATAAAAAACAATTGTGTCTTGCCTAAAGTCAAGCATGGTGGTGGGAGTGTCATGGTCTGGGCCTGCATGAGTGCTGCCGACACTGGGGAGCTACAGTTCATTGAGGAAACCAAGAATGCCAACATGTACTGTGTCACACTGAAGCAGAGCATGATCCCCTCCCTTTGGAGACTGGGCCGCAGGGCAGTATTCCAACATGATAACAACCCCAAACACACCTCCAAGATGACCATTGCCATGCAAAATAAGCTGAGGGTAAAGGTGATGGACTGGCCAAGCATGTCTCCATGTGAGGGATGTACTCACTTTTTTGAGATACTGTATATACACATATAAACACATAAATACACATAAATACACATATAACATATTAACACATAAATACACATGAATACACATATATACACATATAAACACATACATACACATGAATACACATATGAACACATACACATGAATACACATATATACACATATTAACACATAAATACACATATATACACATTTAAACACATACATACACATGAATACACATATGAACACATACACATGAATACACATATATACACATATAAACACATACATACACATGAATACACATATAAACACATACACATAAATATATATAAATACACACTCCACCAGCAAAAAGATTACGACTCGCTGAAGTCTCAGATAATGTTTAGCATTTTTTAGCAATACAGTATTTTTTAATTAAGGTATGTACACTGTTTTTTTAGACATAATGCTATAGCACTCTTAATAGACTACAGTATATAGTGTAAATATTACTTTTATATGCAATGGAAAGCAAAAAAAAATACTGTGACTTTATTGCTATATTTGCTTTATTGTGGTGGTTTAGAAACAAACCCACAGTATCCCCGATGTACGCCTGGAGATTTTGTTCCTTGTTTAGAGAACACAATTATACTTGTAAGGCTTTCTTATTGTGTTAATAAGTACACATTAAATATACTGGGCCAGATTACAAATGGCATGCTAATTAACGCTCCCGCTCGAGTGTTAATTGTGCTAGAAATAAGCTTTTTGCGCTCGTCGGGTCGCGCTCGTATTATGAGTTCAAAGTAAATTCCGCTCGCTCGCTCACTAACGTGATAAATGCAAAAAACAGAAGTTAGACTATTGTGTGCACGTTCATATATCCCCCATAGAAGTCTATAGAGAAAACAAAGTGGGGAAAAAAAACTAACACCCTACTCTCGTGCATATTCTCATGTGCACTAAACCGACATGAAATTATGAATATTTGACATTCCAATGTTCTTTACATACAAGACTATGGTCTATTTATTCATAAATATATCTACATATATCTGAAGTTTTTTTGTACAAAATATATCTATACCTATACAGTATATATTAGCGCTGCGGAATTTGTTAGCGCTCTACAAATAACCGATAATAATAATAATAATAATAATATATATATATATATATATATATAGATGATTATACATAGGTAAATATATATAAAGATATATATATAGAAATATCTGTTTACAAATACTTAGAACATATTCTGTTATGTGCAAAACATTGGAATGCGAAATATTTACAGTAAATACACAGTTACAACCTTTATTAAATATAAATATTACATAAATATGCTTTTACATGTTTTCATCTACTTAACTGCAAAGGGCTCCAATTCACTTCTATATATGTCTATATATGTACATTGTATGTATGTGTTTGTATGTGTTTATATGTACATATGTATGTGTTTGTATGTCTATATATGTACATATGTATGTATGTGTTTGTATGTGTATATATGTACATATGTATGTATGTGTTTGTATGTGTATATATGTACATATGTATGTATGTGTTTGTATGTCTATATATGTACATATGTATGTGTTTGTCTATATATGTACATATGTATGTATGTGTTTGTATGTGTATATATGTACATATGTATTTATGTGCTTGTTTGTGTATATATGTACATATGTATGTATGTGTTTGTATGTGTATATATGTACATAAGTATCTATGGGTTTGTATGTGTATATATGTACATATGTATTTATGTGCTTGTATGTGTATATATGTACATATGTATGTATTTGTTTGCATGTGTATATATGTGCATAAGTAACTATGTGTTTGTATGTGTATATATGTACACATGTATGTGTTTGTATGTCTATATATGTACATATGTATGTATGTGTTTGTATGTCTATATATGTACATATGTATGTGTTTGTATGTCTATATATGTACATATGTATGTATGTGTTTGTATGTCTATATATGTACATATGTATTTATGTGTTTGTATGTGTATACATGTACATATGTATTTATGTGCTTGTATGTGTATATATGTACATATGTATGTATGTGTTTGTATGTGTATATATGTACATAAGCATCTATGTGTTTGTATGTGTATATAGATACATATGTATGTATGTGTTTGCATGTCTATATATGTACATATGTATGTATGTGTTTGTATGTGTATATATGTACATATGTATGTATGTGTTTGAATATGTATATATGTACATATGTATGTACAGTATGTGTTTGTATGTGTATATATGTACATATGTATGTATGTGTTTTTATGTCTATATATGTACATATTTATGTATGTTTTTGTATGTGTATATATATGTACATATGTATGTATGTGTTTGTATATGTATATATGTACATATGTATGTACAGTATGTGTTTGTATGTGTATATATGTACATATGTATGTATGTGTTTGTATGTCTATATTTGTACATATGTTTGTATGTGTATATATGTACGTATGTATGTGTTTGTATGTCTATATATGTACATATGTATGTATGTGTTTGTATGTCTATATATCTATATATGTATGTATGTATTTGTATGTGTATATATGTTCATATGTATGTATGTGTTTGTATGTCTATATATGTATATATGTATGTATGTGTTTGTATGTCTATATATGTACATATGTATGTATGTGTTTGTATGTCTATATATGTACATATGTATGTATGTGTTTGTATGTGTATATATGTACATATGTATGTATGTGTTTGTATGTCTATATATGTACAAATGTATGTATGTGTTTGAATGTCTATATATGTACATATATATGTATGTGTTTGTATGTCTATATATGTACAAATGTATGTATGTGTTTGTATGTCTATATATGTACATATGTATGTATGTGTTTGTATGTGTATATATGTACATATGTATGTATGTGTTTGTATGTATGTATGTGTTTGTATGTCTATATATGTACAAATGTATGTATGTGTTTGAATGTCTATATATGTACATATATATGTATGTGTTTGTATGTCTATATATGTACAAATGTATGTATGTGTTTGTATGTCTATATATGTACATATGTATGTATGTGTTTGTATGTGTATATATGTCTAAAAATACATTTATACACATATAAATGCATATAAACATTGATATATATATATATATATATATATATATATATATATATATATATATTCATATTTAGACGTGTATATGTATGTATCACTATGTTAAAGCCCTTTGCTGCCTTTTTTTGTCACTAGCACCTGAGACCTCATATCTTTGAGCCTTTATAACTTTTATGAGCAATATTTTATAAAATATTTTTTATAAGATCATTTTATAACGAGTGTAACTGTAGTTTGTAATGTATTTTTTATGTGTTTTGTACAACTTTTTAGTTTCGCAAAACAGTTAACCGGAGCTCTGAAGTCACGGTAACCATTCTAGCATAAATTGCGATTGCACTGAAGCGATCTCCTTTACTTTCAACTCGTAATATGAGCGGTAAGCCTGATGAGTGCAAACACTTGCGATAAACTACTTATTGCTCTAGCTCAAACATTTGCACTCCACTCGTAATCTGGACCACTATTTTTTTACCATTACGATTAGCATCTGGAGGACTTGTTTACAAAGAAGCCCATTTGCTACCTTAACAGACATCCCAACTCTCCCTGAAGTTCAGGGAGTCTCCCTCATTGTAATAGTGGCTCCCTGATGCCCACAAACGAAATGCAATCTCCCTGAAAGTATCATGATCCAACGTGGCCCAAAAAAAAAGGTATGCCAAACGGAAACGTCATAGAGGAAGTAAGGCGTTGTCACAGGAAGTCTGTCTTTACTTTCAGCGTATTGTCTGTCTGTCACCCTCCCTTCTGCTGTTTGGAGGCAGCGATAAGACTCTTGGGGGAGGAGGAGAATCAGCAGCAGGCAACATCGGCTGCAGCATATGCTGAGCAAGAACTGAGAAAGAGGGCAAAGAGTGTGCACCCCTGTGAGATGGAGATAGACACCCCTACTGTCAGGTCATTATTAAACTGACTCTACTGTGAGTACAAAACATAATAACAAATAGCCTCTCAAACTCAGCATATACAGTGCAGTAGCCGGTGAAGCCACCTCCCTGAAATGAGTTTTTGCAGGTTGGGATGTCTGCCTTAAGAACAGTATAAAACATTCTAACAGCACATTTGGTAAGAAAAAAGTCAATACAATAGTCTTGTACATGATTGGGTCATTTGTCATGGATGGCATCCTTGTAGATTATGTTTGCAAGCATAATAAAGATTTGGCACTATTTTGCTGAAAACGTTATATGGATACTAAAGGGACATTCTAGCCAATATTGGAATCAACATGAATGCTTTTCAGTTTTGAATAGAGACATTTTTGTAATATACATGTATTAGCAATAATGCTTCTAATTAAAGTTATAGCTGTCTTAAAAGTGTATTTAAGTATGCACCGTGCACCAGCATTTTGAACACAGCACTTGCTCAGAGAGCCTAAGGTGCTTGTACTATCTGGTAATTACTCACTTTGTTAATTGCTGACATTATACAAGCCCCACTGGTGCTCTGAACAGCTGCAGTAATTAAAATGCTGGTGCACTTAGAATATCTAACTATGCTTCACATGCACGTGCAGAGAAAAATGCTAACACTAAAACAGTGATAACTTTTACTAGAAGCATGTTTGCTAATATATGTATATAGCACATATGTTTCTATTCAAAGATGCAATTCATCTATGTGCATTTCAGTTTTGTCAGGAAATTCACAGTAGACGTAATGATGTATTCATAGTAAATATTCAGAAAATACGTGTAACAGTTTTCTTTCTTTAAAGTACTAAAGTTTATAGATATGTACATAGCCAAAAAATGTTTTAATTGGCTGATTATTGGTTTTTAGATTTGTTACAGTTATTTCAAATGAGGACAACAAATATACCAAAGTTAATGGAGATTTTGTAGTTAATAATTTGATAAGCTTATCTAAATGATTGTGATCAACCTTATAACTTGTTGATTTCTTGCAGCTAATATTGACCTCTCTGGACCTCCTGACTTTGTGATTTGCACCTGACTTTTTTAGTCAAAGTGATTGAAAATGTCTGAGCGTCCCCTAGTCTCCCACCTCCCTATGACAGGTTAAATACTATTGCAGGATTGGACAGGACATGGACACAAACTAATAAGCAGATTATTCAAAATTATATATGAATGAACAAATTGATTTGGACAAGCAATCGTTCATTTTTTATCCATTTTGTCCTATAATTTATTTGCTTGTATGGCGGAAGAATTGCTGAATTTGCATACATTTAGATGAAGCTGTGTTTGTCTGAAGCTCAAATGCAAATCTCTGTTAGTTTCTATAAAGAAATGGCCCCCTCTAATGCTTGAACTAGTTTTCAACTTATCTTTGTTTGTACAAGCAATGCTGTGTAGAAACCTTTTTAGATAATCCTGCATTCTACACAGCATTGTTTAAATAGACTATTTCATTACCTGTTTAATATCTGTGCCTAATTTTCCTCAGCAGGAAAGAATGAGAAGGGGCAACTTAGGCTAAAACATAGATGTGCCCATTACTTTATAAAAAAAATGAAGTCTAATTTAGAAAACCAACAATTTTACAATTTATAGGAAAGTGGTACAAAATAAATAATGAAAGAATATTGTAATGTTTTTTTAACTTCACAATTTATATTACAATCTGATATTGCTCAATATCCCTTTATCATGTAGAAAAACATTTTGTTGACCCCCCCATCATACCACCATACTGCCAGTCAGCCACCAACTACAGCTCTATTTCATTCCTCTGTGGTGGACAGCCCACTTTTCCCTGCAAGACCTGATGTGAGGAACTATGATTCCCAGCATGCTGCAGTTAAGGAGGGGTCACCTTTCCTTATAGGTGCAGAGTAAGAAGGATATAATAGAAATATATAAAACAGGGCTTGGACTTAAAACACCTTGGCCTCTCTCTGTAAACCCCCTTCCTGGTCAACGAAACTATCTAGACAATAAATGTGTTGAGAGTGGCGCTATTAAAAGCTAAAGAGACAAATAAAAATATAAAATTAAAAATTGTTAAGAATTGTTGTGATATATAGCATTTTTGGCGATATTATCTGTTTGTAAATAATATGAACAGAGCTATAACTTAATAAGCATAAGGCTATAACTTAAGGACAATATCAATTCCGCTGTTAAATAAAGCTCGGGCTATAAGTCTAGAACATAAGGATTATTGTCCAACTGAATAAATATGTGATACAATGTATAAAATATGTTCCCTATTAGGATATAATAAAAATACTCTCAATGGTCTGATAACTATTTGGAATTGGGTAGCGATAATTTTGGTGGTTCTAAAATCTGTGTGAGAAAATAAATAAAAGACTAGAAATGATTAAAAATGTTTTATATTTACTTTGGACATAACAAATTGAATGGATAAAAAATAGATAGATTCTATTCACATGAACAATCACAGGATATAAAAAACAATCACAGAATATAAAAAAACGGTGTGAGAGAGCCCAGATAAGTCTCCCATTCTGGTCCTTTTGATATAATACCACAATATATACTTAAAAATTCCCAAATAGATATAAAGGGGTATGGTCTGTGTAACAGAACGGCAATCTTGCAATGTTGCTGATAAAATAGCTCCTGACGGCAATATTGTTTCAATCAGTTGTTTCGATTTTTGAAACAGAAATGTTCTTAGGGAGTCTCTTTTTGTTTGGTAGCCGATAATAGTTTAGGCTTATTGTGTGCTGAGAAATACTTTACTGTTACCCTTTGGATAAATGAGGATACAATGTAACCAACTGCACCTTTGAATTACGTCTGACCCGCTATGTGGGTGGTCTTACCTCCTTCTCTATGCGTTAGACCCGCTTTGTAGGTGGTCTTACCTCATATCGTGTGTAGTTGAGATCAGTGGCTTCCCGGTCTCAAAGCCTCGGTAGAAGTGATGATGATGTAGTTCGTTTTTTTTCAACTTGCGCAAGTTCTCTTTCAAACTGGTGGCTTTTTCTCCTGCTCTTAGTACTTCAATGTACGCAGGTGACAATCTGCTTGAGGTCCGTTGTTATCCCTGCACTTAGTACTCCAGTGTACGCAGGTAACGGACAAGTGATAGAAATGTTTCAACTCCAACAAGGTAAAACAATGAATCTTTTCTTGTTAAGTTTTAAACAGTCTTAGTCAGCAAAGGGCTTTTTGACAGTTTTATACAACTTTTTACACAGTTTCTACGCGTTTCACCTGTATTCCGGGCTTTTTCAAGATACTGTGTTGACTCGGCTTCCTGATTTAAATAATGCCGCCTTCTATTTGATTGGGCCTGAATTCAGTGGCGTCACTGGGCTCTCTTAAAATTGTTTCATAAAAAATCGGGGTCTCTCAGTTTTAAAAACATAGCTTATTACAGACGATAATTTCATAACAATTTCAAATGACAAAAATTTTATTTTTGAAAAATAAAAATAAATAGAAAATAAATAAATGAATGAAATAGTGTTTCATACGGGATGCAATACAATTCTTCACTATTAGACATAATTTATATCTTCATTAGAAATCTATTCTAATGAAGATATATATATATCTATCACTCCTCTTCAAAATATGAGAACTTCTAAAACAACTTTTGTATATATATATATATGTAAAGTTAGTTATATTCATGGTCTCATAACTTACTGGTCAATTTTATATATATGTGATTAGGCTCTCTGCTATCACTGAGACACTGTGTTATCTATAAATTGGGATACCCAAAATATTTTTGTAAGGTTTCGGTGCATTATCTTCAAACACTATCAGCGTAATAAATTCTATAGTGTATATTGTTTCACATTGCGCCATCTTGCATATTACTGGTATCACTAATAATGTAAATTAAATAAGACTATAAAATAAATGAATTAGGTGATGTTACTTACGGGATATAGCATATTTATTTAGTTGGACGTATTCCATATCTTCGTTAGGAATCCATTTTTAGAGATTATTCTATCGCTTATCTTAAAAGTATACAAGAACTTCTTATACATTTTTAAGATCATTCTATCGCTTATCTTAAAAATATATATATAGGGACTTCCCACTGACTTAACTTATTAAGTTATAGCAGAGTAAGAAGGAGGCTATAAATATAACCAATGAAAAACATGGGCTAATTTGTAGTGTTGGTCCTTTCAGAACAGTTTACTGTAGAAGTTTCAGCTATCTAGGGGCAACATTTTCCTTAAAGGGACAGTCTACTCCAGAATTGTTATTGTTTAAAAAGCTAAATAATCTCTTTATTACCCATTGCCCAGTTTTGCATAACCAACACAGTTATATTAATATATGTTTTACCTCTGTGATTACTTTGTATCTAAGCCTCTGCAGACTGCCCCCTTATTTCAGTTCTTTTGACAGACTTGCATTTTAGCCAATCAGTGCTGACTCATAAAAAACTCCACGGGAGTGAGCACAATGTTATCTATATGGCACACGTGAACTAGCACTGTCTAGCTGTGAAAAACTATCAAAATGCACTGAGATAAGAGGCGGCCTTCAAAGGATTAGAAATTAGCATATGAGCCTACCTATGTTTAGCTTTCAACAAAGAATACTAAGAGATTAAAGTAAATTGGAAATGTGTTTAAAATTGCATGCCCTATCTGAATTATGAAAGTTTAAGTTTGACTAGAATGTCCCTTTAAGTGTTTTCTTTCTCTCAATATATTTGTATGTTTCTTGTCAATACATTACCTTCCCCTATGACCCCATGGTCTTCAGAATATGTCAGTGTTTGTGTAAGTTGTACTGTAAATATCATGACATTTCATTAAAGGATGTAATAAAACCATATTTTCTGTAGCGCATGGATTATGGCATCTGACTGGCTACTCAAACTTCAGTTCTATCTTGCCCATCAGACTGTGTGGGTTACAGTATTTGTATAGCATCCTGCTAGTGAGTGTCTTTATTTAGCAGATTTAAAATATAATGTTAAGTTTCTTTAGAACATTTTACTTTTACAAAAATTACTTTCTTTTACTTTTGCATTAATTCCCGCAGGTAGGTGGCACTACTGTATCCCTCCAGATATGGATGCAGCTGGTAATAAACTAAAAAGAGCATACATGTGTATGCACTAATAAATGGCTGCATCTTCACCTGCAGCAAACTGGGGTGTACCACACTGTCAGAAAAAATATTGTACCTTTAGGGGTACAACAGCTTGTCACTGGGGCAATACCCTCAAAGGTACACCCACTGTACCCTTTAACATGGGTGCATATTGGTACCCTTGCAGATTGTACCTTTCAAAGGCAAATATGTACCTTTGGTGACAAGATTGGACCTCAATGCTACTTTGGCTTTTTAAGGGTACTGCCCGAGTGACAAGCCCTTTGTACCTCATGACCACAAATTTGTACTCAACACAGCATATTAAAATTGTTCCATCAATTTTTTTATATAACATTCAAATATGCATTCACCCAATATATACTTGTTCAGATAGTATTACAATTTTCACACTGCAGTTTGATAAGTAGGTTTGTGCGTGTAGTCACATAGTAGCAGTGACGTGCAGTCATAGGAGGCAGGTGAGGCAGCGCCTCACCTGTCCTGTGAGTGTAATTACACTTTTTTGTAATAATTTGTAAAAAAAAAAAATATATTTTTTATTTATTTTTTCATTTATATTTTTTAATTTTTTGTTTTACCCTACCCCCCCAACCCCCCACCACTTCAAAGTTTGCCAACATGGCTGCACTAATGCACTCAAATTCAAAGTGCAAAAGTATTATTTTTTTTTTAAATTACCTACTCATCCATATTGCGCAAGGAAGGAGAGGCGCTGAGCCGTTCAGCTGCCCTCCCTTTGCGCAATATGGATGTCTGAGGATATTTTTTTATATGGGACCCGCAGAGACTGCCACCCAGTGGTTAAGTCTCTCAGTTTGCGGCCCATATTGCTCCCAAGAGGCGCGCCTCGGGAGCCCCAGCCAATTGCCCAGCCAATCAGCGCTGAGCCCTTGTGAGTGACGTCATCAAAGTCACTCTGAAAATCGGGCGGGAAGAGACCAGACTAGTCACTACTAGAGACTAGAGAGAGAGGCAGCGGCGCAATGGGGCTGGGTGCATAGTCTAGTCTGAGTGAGACTGACAACCTGGACGGGTGTGATGGTGTTGTGTCCGTGTCGTGAGTCAGCAGCTGAGCTGAGCTGATCTTCTTGGTAGGTAAGGACCTTGTAAACAACTTGTTCTTTGGGTTCTGCAATCTGCACCATACGAAACAGAACAAGGCTTGTTTGGTTTCGTATGGTGCAGATTGCATTGCAGAACCCAAAGAACAAGTTCTCTTTTTATAGACCTCCCTATTCCCTTATAATTACTGCGTGTCATGTAAATAATTGCTTGTGCAGATAACTGCTGGGTTTTTTTTAGAGAGGGGGGGTCGCGGGGGGGGCCGCGAGGGGGGGGGGTCGCGGGGGGGCCGCGGGGGGGGGGGTCGCGGGGGGGGGGCGGGGGGGGGGGGGGGGCGCGGGGGGGGGGCGCATTTTATTGCTGGTGCATTTTTTTTTGCAGGGGTGCTGGTGGCATCACTTTATTGCAGGGGGCTTAGGGCACCATTTTATTGCTGGGGGACATCATTTTATTGTGGGAGGGGGCTGGGGACATCATTTTATTGCAGGAGGCTGGCCTGGGGGCTTCATTTTATTGCTGTGGGCAATGGGCATCATTTATTGCAGTGGGGCTGGTGGCATCATTTATTGCAGGGGGCTCAGGGCATCATTTTATTGCAGGGGTGCTGGGGGAATTTATTTCTGGGGGCATAATTTATTACAGAAATGGGGTGGGAGCATTATTTTATTGCAGCAGTGCTGGGGGCATAATTGTATTGCAGGAGGGCTGGGGGAATAATTTATTGTTGGGGGCATCATTTATTAAAGAGGGGGGCTGTGAGAATAATTTTAATGCTGGGGGCATCATTTATGACAGGGGGGGCTGGGAGCATAATCTTATTGCAGGGGTGCTGGGGCATAATTTGATTGCAGACGGGCTGGGGGGAATAATTTATTGCTGGGGGCATAATTTATTAAATAGGGGGGCTGGGAGAATAATTTTAATGCTGGGGGCATCATTTATGACAGAGAGGGGCTGGGAGCATAATTTTATTGCAGGGGTGCTGGGGGAATCATTTATTGATGGGGGATAATTTATTACAGAGGGGGCTGGGAGCATAATTTTATTGCAGGGGTGCTGGGGGCATCATTTTATTGCTGGGAGCATCATTTTATTGCAGGGGTGCTGGGGGCATCATTTTATTGCAGTGGGGCTGGGGTATCATTTATGATTTGACCGCTGACTCCTATTGGTGTGGTGCATGTTTACGTGAGGTGTCACTAATCAAAGCTCAATAGCAAAGCTTGGCATACCATCATGTGTCACAATACCTCAATATATGGATTTAAAATTGTATAAAGTAAAGACCAGACAACTGTAATTTGCAGCTAACCAGCTTGCCTTAGTTACAGTAAGTGCAAGCGTACTTACAAACTGCAACTAAGCTTAAGCAATTGACACCATTTCAGTTGTTTCCCATTTCTATACATTTTTGCTTTGGGTTTTCATGGTATTATTATATGTAAGATTATGTGAATATTAGACATCAATGTCTACAGCAAAGAATGTAACTGCAATGTTCCAGAAACCCTTAAAAAAAAAAAAAAAAAAAAACTTTTTGTAGAAAGGCAGCAGTCACAGTGACACTTCAGTTTTGCTTAGAACTAGCATAGCATTAGCAATGTGTTTCATTCAATGGTAGACTAGTTTTTGGATGGAATCTACTACTTGATAAATTTATATTAATTTCATAAGGTCAGTGACTGACCTTATGAAATTAATATCAACTTATCAAGTAGTAGATTCCATCCAAACACTAGTCTTCCTTATGAAATGAATATACATTTTCAAGTAGTAGATTCCATCCATAAACTAGTCTTCCTTTGAATGAAACACATTGCTAATGCTGTGCTAGTTCTAAGCAAAACAGAAGTGTCACTGTGATTGCTGCCTTTCAACAAAAAGTGTTTTGTTTTTTTTAAGGGTTTCTGGAACATTGCACCACCCCATATTAAATTCAGCTCACTGATTAGAATTCTGTTGTTTACATTTTTTTTTTTAGTAGTAAGGGGCTGAACATTATGTCAACAATCTATAGCACATCAGGGACAAGGCACTGGCAGATAGTGACTGCTACTGTAACTGAAGCTTTCAATGTCTTCTAGGAATTACTGGACTGGCAGTCTATGGGTTACAAAGTAAAAACTGAAATCTGATATAGGCTGCTCTGCTGCTGATTCTCCATTAAACGTTGCAGGCTTTTAATCACAGAGGCTGCTCTGCTGCTGATTCTCCATTAAACTTTGCAGGCTTTTAATCACAGAAAGTTATAGTTGTCTGAAAATGCATGTCTGTTCTCTTTATTTATCTTAAATACAGATTTCACACGTTAGCATAAATACCCATCAAAGCACACAGACATAAATCACAAGGCTAACTACTGTCATAAGAGTCATTATAACACTCTTTTCACAAAAACAACAAGCATGGAAAGTGTTTAGGCTTTTTATTGAAGAATATATTAATGTTCATTTTCTACACAACATTTTTCTTTTATGTTTCAGATAGAACATACAATATTAAAGACTTTTACATTTTAATTATGTTATCCAATTTGCTTTTTTCTTTTAGTATCCTTTGAAAAGCATACCAAGGTAGGCTAAGGAGCAGCAATGCACTACTCGGAGCAGCTGGTAATTGGTGGTTGTGCATATGGCTCATTTAACATGTTCATTTAGCATCCAGTTGTGCATTGCTGCATGTCCTTCAACAAAGGATAACAAGAGAATGAAGCAACATTATTAATAGCCTCACCAGCCTCGGAACTCACCGCACGTCACTGCATAGTAGGTCCTGAAAGAACCAGGATAAAAAAAAAACTGTTACAAAAGGAGCTACTTCAAAATTTTTTATTTCACTCTGTACTAGACACTAACAACACCCCATTTAACTTAGGATGAGAAGCCATATAAAACATAAATATAAAAAAACATACAGAAAACAACATAATAATAAAATATAACTCTAACAAAAGGAAGGGGGATTCATGGGAGGGATAAACGAAAAAATTCCCAACCATACATTGAATTGTCACTCTATGCAAAATATATGCAAATGAGTCTATTTCCCCAGTACACATTTTGGTGATAAACCTTTTACCAATAGAGGGAGCTGTGTTATACATGTCAAGGAACTTTCAACTTTCAACTTTTCAACTTTCAACTTTCAACCAATTTTGGGGGGATTAAATGGTACAGACATGGACCCTTTGACACTTGGAAACATATTTGTACCTTATTTACCCCTAAATGGTACATATTAGTTCCTTAAGGTGTATTTATGATCCATTGAGGGTACAACCACAGCAGCTGTACCCTTAGTTCTCACACACAGACCCTAAATGTAGCCTTTTTCTGACAGTGCAGAAGTGCAGCTTTAAGTATGGGTTTTAGGTCAAACACACAGTGAAACAAGGAAACTTTGTTTTAAAATAATAAACATACCGGGCTAAATGTTCAGTTCAGGATTACCATGAAGTTTCCAGACAACCCATAATAACCTTTTTATTTTCAAATTCATAAACTCACAAACAAAAGAGCTGAATGAAAAGACCAATGTTGGTTGTTTTTATTAATTGTCATAAAATAATTATTATTAACAGACTAAACATTTTAAACAGACCTGGCAGCAAGTGAGTCTTAAGCATAAAAGTTGATGGCCCAAATATTGGAGGCTGCAACTGAACCCTCCTGAGCAGCTCCACTAAATGAAGTCAATCAGGCAATCATAGAGTTGTTTGGGCTCGACTACATGGGGGGGCACCTTAAAACCCTACCTAAAGGGGACACCGATCCCGAGACCTCCCACTGTTAAAAAGTAAAAGGTAATCAAAGCCAAAAGGGATATTGACACAACTAGCCACATAAATCAATTAATTTCAAGAGGAGTGCACCATTTAGCAATACCCCCACAAGATCTACAGCTCACAGAACAAGGACCAGCAAACACTAAAAAAAAGAGTCAGCAGAAACTAGCCCCCAAAACATGTACTACAGGTTACAGAACAAGTTCCAGCAGACACTTGCCCCCCCCCCCACATGAACTACATGTCACAGGTCAATGTCCAGCAGACACTCAAACCCCCCCTCACATGAGCTACAGATCATAGACCAAGTGTCAGCAGACATTTACCTCCCCATATTTGATACAGATCACAGAACAAGGTCCAGCAGCCATTGCCCCCCCCCCCCACATGAACTACATGTCACAGGTCAACATCCAGCAGACACTCAATGCCCCACCCCACATGAGCTACAGATCATAGACCAAATGTCAGCAGACATTTACCTCCCCATATGTGATACAGATCACAGAACAAGGTCCAGCAGACACTTGCCCCCCCACATGAACTACATGTCACAGGTCAACGTCCAGCAGACACTCAAACCCCCCCCCCCCACATGAACTACATGTCACAGGTTAATGTCCAGCAGACACTCAACCCCCTCCCATGAGCTACAGTTCATAGACCAAGTGTCAGAAGACATTTACCTCTCCATATGTGATACAGATAACAGAACAAGGACCAGCAGACACTTGCCAACTATATGTGCTACATGTCACAGAACAAGGACCAGCAGACACTTGCCAACTATATGTGCTACATGTCACAGAACAAGGACCAGCAGACACTTGCCAACCATATACGCTACATGTCACAGAACAAGGGCCAGCAGACACTTGCCAACCATATGTGCTACATGTCAAAGAACAAGGGCCAGAAGACACGTGCCAACCATATGTGCTACATATCACAGAACAAGGGCCAGTAGATATTCTCCCTCCCCACATGTGCTACAGATCACTAAACAAGGGTCAGCAGACACTTCCCAATCACATGTGCTACAGATCACAGAACAAGGGCCAGCAGACACTTCCCAATCACATGTGCTACAGGTCACAGAACAAGGGCCAGCAGACACTTGCCAACCACATGTGCTACAGGTCACAGAACAAGGGCCAGCAGACACTTGCCAACCACATGTGCTACAGGTCACAGAACAAGGGCCAGCAGACACTTGCCAACCACATGTGCTACAGGTCACTGAACAAGGGCCAGCAGACACTTGCCAACCACATGTGCTACATGTCACAGCACAAGGGCCAGCAGACACTTTCCAACCACATGTGCTACAGGTCACTGAACAAGGGCCAGCAGACACTTGCCAACCACATGTGCTACAGGTCACAGCACAAGGGCCAGCAGACACTTCCCAATCTCCCAATCACATGTGCTACAGGTCACAGAACAAAGGCCAGCAGACACTTGCCGCTCCCTCTTATGCTAAAGCTCACAAAACAATAACCAGCAGGCAGTTGCCCCTCCCACTTGGGCTATAGGTCACAGAACAAGAGCCAGCAGACACTTGCCAATCACATGTGCTACAGGTTACAGAACAAGGGCCAGCAGACACTTCCCAATCACATGTGCTACAGGTCACAGAACAAGGGCCAGCAGACAGTTGCCAACCACATGTGCTACAGGTCACAGAACAAGGGCCAGCAGACAGTTGCCAACCACATGTGCTACAGGTCACAGAACAAGGGCCAGCAGATACTCTTCTCCCACGTGTGCTACAGGTCCCAGAACAAGGGACAGCAGGCACTTGCCAACCATATGTGCTACAGGTTACAGAACAAGGACCAGCAGACACTCGCCAATCACATGTGCTACAGGTCACAGAACAAGGGCCAGCAGACACTTGCCAACCATATGTGCTACAGGTTACAGAACAAGGGCCAGCAGACACTTGCCAATCACATGTGCTACAGGTCACAGAACAAGGGCCAGCAGACACTTGCCAATCACATGTGCTACAGGTCACAGAACAAGGGCCAGCAGACACTTGCCAATCACATGTGCTACAGGTCACAGAACAAGGGCCAGCAGACACTTGCCAACCACATGTGCTACAGGTCACAGAACAAGGGCCAGCAGACACTTGCCAATCACATGTGCTACAGGTCACAGAACAAGGGCCAGCAGACACTTGCCAACCATATGTGCTACAGGTCACAGAACAAGGGCCAGCAGACACTTGCCAACCATATGTGCTACAGGTTACAGAACAAGGGCCAGCAGACACTTGCCAACCATATGTGCTACAGGTTACAGAACAAGGGCCAGCAGACACTTGCCAACCATATGTGCTACAGGTCACAGAACAAGGGCCAGCAGATACTCTTGCCAATCACATGTGCTACAGATCACAGAACAAGGGCCCGCAGACACTTGCCAATCACATGTGCTACAGGTCACAGAACAAGGGCCAGCAGATACTCTTGCCAATCACATGTGCTACAGGTTACAGAACAAGGGCCAGCAGACACTTGCCAATCACATGTGCTACAGATCACAGAACAAGGGCCCGCAGACACTTGCCAATCACATGTGCTACAGATCACAGAACAAGGGCCAGCAGACACTTCCCAATCACATGTGCTACAGGTCACAGAACAAGGGCCAGCAGACACTTGCCAATCATATGTGCTTCAGGTCACAGAACAAGGGCCAGCAGACACTTGCCAACCATATGTGCTACAGGTCACAGAACAAGGGCCAGCAGACACTTGCCAACCATATGTGCTTCAGGTCACAGAACAAGGCTCAGCAGACACTTGCCAATCACATGTGCTACAGGTCACTGAACAAGGGCCAGCAGATACTCCTTCCCCACATGTGCTACAGGTCACTGAACAAGGGCTAGCAGATACTCCTTCCCCCCATGTGCTACAGGTTACAGAACAAGGGCCAGCAGATACTCTTCCCCCACATGTGCTAAAGGTCACAGAACAAGGGCCAGCAGACACTTGCCAATCACATGTGCTACAGGTCACAGAACAAGGGCCAGCAGACACTTCCCAATCACATGTGCTACAAGTCACAGAACAAGGTCCAGCAGACACTTGCCAACCACATGTGCTACAGGTTACAGAACAAGGACCAGCAGACACTTCCCAATCACATGTGCTACAGGGTACAGAACAAGGGCCAGCAGACACTTGCCAACCATATGTGCTACAGGTCACAGAACAAGGGCCAGCAGACACTTGCCAACCACATGTGCTATAGGTCATAGAACAAGGGCCAGCAGACACTTGCCAACCAAATGTGCTACAGGTCACAGAACAAGGGCCAGCAGACCATTGCCAATCACATGTGCTACAGGTCACAGAACAAGGGCCAGCAGACACTTCCCAACCACATGTGCTACAGGTCACAGAACAAGGGCCAGCAGACACTTCCCAACCACATGTGCTACAGGTCACAGAACAAGGGCCAGCAGACACTTGCCAATCACATGTGCTACAGGTCACAGAACAAGGGCCAGCAGACACTTGCCAATCACATGTGCTACAAATCACAGAACAAGGGCCAGCAGACACTTGCCAATCACATGTGCTACAGGTCACAGAACAAGGGCCAGCAGACACTCCCCAATCACATGTGCTACAAGTCACAGAACAAGGGCTAGCAGACACTTGCCAACCACATGTGCTACAAGTCACAGAACAAGGGCCAGCAGACACTTGCCAACCACATGTGCTACAGGTCACAGAACAAGGGCCAGCAGACACTTGCCAACCACATGTGCTACAGGTCCCAGAACAAGGGCCAGCAGACACTTGCCAACCACATGTGCTACAGGTCACATAACAAGGACCAGCAGACACTTGCCAACCACATGTGCTACAGGTCACAGAACAAGGGCCAGCAGACACTTGCCAATCACATGTGCTACAGGTTACAGAACAAGGGCCAGCAGACACTTGCCAATCACATGTGCTACAGGTCACAGAACAAGAGCCAGCAGACACTTGCCAACCACATGTGCTACAGGTCACAGAACAAGAGCCAGCAGACACTTGCCGATCACATGTGCTACAGGTCACAGAACAAGGGCCAGCAGACACTTGCCAATCACATGTGCTACAGGTTACAGAACAAGGGCCAGCAGACACTTGCCAATCACATGTGCTACAGGTTACAGAACAAGGGCCAGCAGACACTTGCCAATCACATGTGCTACAGGTCACAGAACAAGGGCCAGCAGACAGTTGCCAACCACATGTGCTACAGGTCACAGAACAAGGGCCAGCAGACACTTGCCAACCACATGTGCTACAGGTCACAGAACAAGGGCCAGCAGACACTTGCCAATCACATGTGCTACAGGTCACAGAACAAGGGCCAGCAGACACTTGCCAACCATATGTGCTACAGGTCACAGAACAAGGGCCAGCAGACACTTGCCAACCATATGTGCTACAGGTTACAGAACAAGGGCCAGCAGACACTTGCCAACCATATGTGCTACAGGTTACAGAACAAGGGCCAGCAGACACTTGCCAACCATATGTGCTACAGGTCACAGAACAAGGGCCAGCAGATACTCTTGCCAATCACATGTGCTACAGATCACAGAACAAGGGCCCGCAGACACTTGCCAATCACATGTGCTACAGGTCACAGAACAAGGGCCAGCAGATACTCTTGCCAATCACATGTGCTACAGGTTACAGAACAAGGGCCAGCAGACACTTGCCAATCACATGTGCTACAGATCACAGAACAAGGGCCCGCAGACACTTGCCAATCACATGTGCTACAGGTCACAGAACAAGGGCCAGCAGACACTTGCCAACCATATGTGCTTCAGGTCACAGAACAAGGGCCAGCAGACACTTGCCAACCATATGTGCTACAGGTCACAGAACAAGGGCCAGCAGACACTTGCCAACCATATGTGCTTCAGGTCACAGAACAAGGCTCAGCAGACACTTGCCAATCACATGTGCTACAGGTCACTGAACAAGGGCCAGCAGATACTCCTTCCCCACATGTGCTACAGGTCACTGAACAAGGGCTAGCAGATACTCCTTCCCCACATGTGCTACAGGTTACAGAACAAGGGCCAGCAGATACTCTTCCCCCACATGTGCTAAGGGTCACAGAACAAGGGCCAGCAGACACTTGCCAATCACATGTGCTACAGGTCACAGAACAAGGGCCAGCAGACACTTCCCAATCACATGTGCTACAAGTCACAGAACAAGGTCCAGCAGACACTTGCCAACCACATGTGCTACAGGTTACAGAACAAGGACCAGCAGACACTTCCCAATCACATGTGCTACAGGGTACAGAACAAGGGCCAGCAGACACTTGCCAACCATATGTGCTAAAGGTCATAGAACAAGGGACAGCAGAAACTTGCCAACCAAATGTGCTACAGGTCACAGAACAAGGGCCAGCAGACCCTTGCCAATCACATGTGCTACAGGTCACAGAACAAGGGCCAGCAGACACTTCCCAACCACATGTGCTACAGGTCACAGAACAAGGGCCAGCAGACACTTCCCAACCACATGTGCTACAGGTCACAGAACAAGGGCCAGCAGACACTTCCCAACCACATGTGCTACAGGTCACAGAACAAGGGCCAGCAGACACTTGCCAATCACATGTGCTACAGGTCACAGAACAAGGGCCAGCAGACACTTGCCAATCACATGTGCTAAAGATCACAGAACAAGGGCCAGCAGACACTTGCCAATCACATGTGCTACAGGTCACAGAACAAGGGCCAGCAGACACTCCCCAATCACATGTGCTACAAGTCACAGAACAAGGGCTAGCAGACACTTGCCAACCACATGTGCTACAAGTCACAGAACAAGGGCCAGCAGACACTTGCCAACCACATGTGCTACAGGTCCCAGAACAAGGGCCAGCAGACACTTGCCAACCACATGTGCTACAGGTCCCAGAACAAGGGCCAGCAGACACTTGCCAACCACATGTGCTACAGGTCACATAACAAGGGCCAGCAGACACTTGCCAACCACATGTGCTACAGGTCACAGAACAAGGGCCAGCAGACACTTGCCAATCACATGTGCTACAGGTTACAGAACAAGGGCCAGCAGACACTTGCCAATCACATGTGCTACAGGTCACAGAACAAGAGCCAGCAGACACTTGCCAACCACATGTGCTACAGGTCACAGAACAAGAGCCAGCAGACACTTGCCGATCACATGTGCTACAGGTCACAGAACAAGGGCCAGCAGACACTTGCCAATCACATGTGCTACAGGTTACAGAACAAGGGCCAGCAGACACTTGCCAATCACATGTGCTACAGGTTACAGAACAAGAGCCAACAGACACTTGCCAATCACATGTGCTACAGGTCACAGAACAAGAGCCAGCAGACACTTGCCAACCACATGTGCTACAGGTCACAGAACAAGGGCCAGCAGACACTTGCCAACCACATGTGCTACAGGTCACAGAACAAGGGCCAGCAGACACTTGCCAATCACATGTGCTACAGGTCACAGAACAAGGGCCAGCAGACACTTGCCAACCATATGTGCTACAGGTCACAGAACAAGGGCCAGCAGACACTTGCCAACCATATGTGCTACAGGTCACAGAACAAGGGCCAGCAGACACTTGCCAACCATATGTGCTACAGGTTACAGAACAAGGGCCAGCAGACACTTGCCAACCATATGTGCTACAGGTCACAGAACAAGGGCCAGCAGATACTCTTGCCAATCACATGTGCTACAGATCACAGAACAAGGGCCCGCAGACACTTGCCAATCACATGTGCTACAGGTCACAGAACAAGGGCCAGCAGATACTCTTGCCAATCACATGTGCTACAGGTTACAGAACAAGGGCCAGCAGACACTTGCCAATCACATGTGCTACAGATCACAGAACAAGGGCCCGCAGACACTTGCCAATCACATGTGCTACAGGTCACAGAACAAGGGCCAGCAGACACTTGCCAACCATATGTGCTTCAGGTCACAGAACAAGGGCCAGCAGACACTTGCCAACCATATGTGCTACAGGTCACAGAACAAGGGCCAGCAGACACTTGCCAACCATATGTGCTTCAGGTCACAGAACAAGGCTCAGCAGACACTTGCCAATCACATGTGCTACAGGTCACTGAACAAGGGCCAGCAGATACTCCTTCCCCACATGTGCTACAGGTCACTGAACAAGGGCTAGCAGATACTCCTTCCCCACATGTGCTACAGGTTACAGAACAAGGGCCAGCAGATACTCTTCCCCCACATGTGCTAAAGGTCACAGAACAAGGGCCAGCAGACACTTGCCAATCACATGTGCTACAGGTCACAGAACAAGGGCCAGCAGACACTTCCCAATCACATGTGCTACAGGTCACAGAACAAGGTCCAGCAGACACTTGCCAACCACATGTGCTACAGGTTACAGAACAAGGACCAGCAGACACTTCCCAATCACATGTGCTACAGGGTACAGAACAAGGGCCAGCAGACACTTGCCAACCATATGTGCTATAGGTCATAGAACAAGGGCCAGCAGAAACTTGCCAACCAAATGTGCTACAGGTCACAGAACAAGGGCCAGCAGACACTTGCCAATCACATGTGCTACAGGTCACAGAACAAGGGCCAGCAGACACTTCCCAACCACATGTGCTACAGGTCACAGAACAAGGGCCAGCAGACACTTCCCAACCACATGTGCTACAGGTCACAGAACAAGGGCCAGCAGACACTTCCCAACCACATGTGCTACAGGTCACAGAACAAGGGCCAGCAGACACTTGCCAATCACATGTGCTACAGGTCACAGAACAAGGGCCAGCAGACACTTGCCAATCACATGTGCTACAGATCACAGAACAAGGGCCAGCAGACACTTGCCAATCACATGTGCTGCAGGTCACAGAACAAGGGCCAGCAGACACTCCCCAATCACATGTGCTACAAGTCACAGAACAAGGGCTAGCAGACACTTGCCAACCACATGTGCTACAAGTCACAGAACAAGGGCCAGCAGACACTTGCCAACCACATGTGCTACAGGTCCCAGAACAAGGGCCAGCAGACACTTGCCAACCACATGTGCTACAGGTCCCAGAACAAGGGCCAGCAGACACTTGCTAACCACATGTGCTACAGGTCACATAACAAGGAACAGCAGACACTTGCCAACCACATGTGCTACAGGTCACAGAACAAGGGCCAGCAGACACTTGCCAATCACATGTGCTACAGGTTACAGAACAAGGGCCAGCAGACACTTGCCAATCACATGTGCTACAGGTCACAGAACAAGAGCCAGCAGACACTTGCCAATCACATGTGCTACAGGTCACAGAACAAGAGCCAGCAGACACTTGCCAATCACATGTGCTACAGGTCACAGAACAAGGGCCAGCAGACACTTGCCAATCACATGTGCTACAGGTTACAGAACAAGGGCCAGCAGACACTTGCCAATCACATGTGCTACAGGTTACAGAACAAGAGCCAACAGACACTTGCCAATCACATGTGCTACAGGTCACAGAACAAGAGCCAGCAGACACTTGCCAACCACATGTGCTACAGGTCACAGAACAAGGGCCAGCAGACACTTGCCAATCACATGTGCTACAGGTCACAGAACAAGAGCCAGCAGACACTTGCCAATCACATGTGCTACAGGTCACAGAACAAGGGCCAGCAGACACTTGCCAATCACATGTGCTACAGGTCACAGAACAAGTGCCAGCAGACACTTGCCAATCACATGTGCTACAGATCACAGAACAAGGGCCAGCAGACACTTGCCAATCACATGTGCTACAGGTCACAGAACAAGGGCCAGCAGACACTCCCCAATCACATGTGCTACAAGTCACAGAACAAGGGCTAGCAGGCACTTGCCAACCACATGTGCTACAAGTCACAGAACAAGGGCCAGCAGACACTTGCCAACCACATGTGCTACAGGTCACAGAACAAGGGCCAGCAGACACTTGCCAACCACATGTGCTACAGGTCCCAGAACAAGGGCCAGCAGACACTTGCCAACCACATGTGCTACAGATCACAGAACAAGGGCCAGTAGACACTTGCCAACCACATGTGCTACAGGTCACAGAATAAGGGCCAGCAGACACTTGCCAATCACATGTGCTACAGGTCACAGAACAAGGGCCAGCAGACACTTGCGAATCACATGTGCTACAGGTCACAGAACAAGAGCCAGCAGACACTTGCCAACCACATGTGCTACAGGTCACAGAACAAGGGCCAGCAGACACTTGCCAATCACATGTGCTACAGGTCACAGAACAAGGGCCAGCAGACACTTGCGAATCACATGTGCTACAGGTCACAGAACAAGGGCCAGCAGACACTTGCCAATCACATGTTCTACAGGGTACAGAACAAGAGCCAGCAGACACTTGCCAACCACATGTGCTACAGGTCAGAGAACAAGAGCCAGCAGACACTTGCCAACCACATGTGCTACAGGTCACAGAACAAGAGCCAGCAGACACTTGCCAACCACATGTGCTACAGGTCACAGAACAAGGGCCAGCAGACACTTGCCAATCACATGTGCTACAGGTCACAGAACAAGGGCCAGCAGACACTTGCGAATCACATGTGCTACAGGTCACAGAACAAGGGGCAGCAGACACTTGCCAACCATATGTGCTACAGGTTACAGAACAAGGGCCAGCAGACACTTGCCAACCATATGTGCTACAGGTCACAGAACAAGGGCCAGCAGATACTCTTGCCAATCACATGTGCTACAGATCACAGAACAAGGGCCCGCAGACACTTGCCAATCACATGTGCTACAGGTCACAGAACAAGGGCCAGCAGATACTCTTGCCAATCACATGTGCTACAGGTTACAGAACAAGGGCCAGCAGACACTTGCCAATCACATGTGCTACAGATCACAGAACAAGGGCCCGCAGACACTTGCCAATCACATGTGCTACAGATCACAGAACAAGGGCCAGCAGACACTTCCCAATCACATGTGCTACAGGTCACAGAACAAGGGCCAGCAGACACTTGCCAATCATATGTGCTTCAGGTCACAGAACAAGGGCCAGCAGACACTTGCCAACCATATGTGCTACAGGTCACAGAACAAGGGCCAGCAGACACTTGCCAACCATATGTGCTTCAGGTCACAGAACAAGGCTCAGCAGACACTTGCCAATCACATGTGCTACAGGTCACTGAACAAGGGCCAGCAGATACTCCTTCCCCACATGTGCTACAGGTCACTGAACAAGGGCTAGCAGATACTCCTTCCCCCCATGTGCTACAGGTTACAGAACAAGGGCCAGCAGATACTCTTCCCCCACATGTGCTAAAGGTCACAGAACAAGGGCCAGCAGACACTTGCCAATCACATGTGCTACAGGTCACAGAACAAGGGCCAGCAGACACTTCCCAATCACATGTGCTACAAGTCACAGAACAAGGTCCAGCAGACACTTGCCAACCACATGTGCTACAGGTTACAGAACAAGGACCAGCAGACACTTCCCAATCACATGTGCTACAGGGTACAGAACAAGGGCCAGCAGACACTTGCCAACCATATGTGCTACAGGTCACAGAACAAGGGCCAGCAGACACTTGCCAACCACATGTGCTATAGGTCATAGAACAAGGGCCAGCAGACACTTGCCAACCAAATGTGCTACAGGTCACAGAACAAGGGCCAGCAGACCCTTGCCAATCACATGTGCTACAGGTCACAGAACAAGGGCCAGCAGACACTTCCCAACCACATGTGCTACAGGTCACAGAACAAGGGCCAGCAGACACTTCCCAACCACATGTGCTACAGGTCACAGAACAAGGGCCAGCAGACACTTGCCAATCACATGTGCTACAGGTCACAGAACAAGGGCCAGCAGACACTTGCCAATCACATGTGCTACAAATCACAGAACAAGGGCCAGCAGACACTTGCCAATCACATGTGCTACAGGTCACAGAACAAGGGCCAGCAGACACTCCCCAATCACATGTGCTACAAGTCACAGAACAAGGGCTAGCAGACACTTGCCAACCACATGTGCTACAAGTCACAGAACAAGGGCCAGCAGACACTTGCCAACTACATGTGCTACAGGTCCCAGAACAAGGGCCAGCAGACACTTGCCAACCACATGTGCTACAGGTCCCAGAACAAGGGCCAGCAGACACTTGCCAACCACATGTGCTACAGGTCACATAACAAGGACCAGCAGACACTTGCCAACCACATGTGCTACAGGTCACAGAACAAGGGCCAGCAGACACTTGCCAATCACATGTGCTACAGGTTACAGAACAAGGGCCAGCAGACACTTGCCAATCACATGTGCTACAGGTCACAGAACAAGAGCCAGCAGACACTTGCCAACCACATGTGCTACAGGTCACAGAACAAGAGCCAGCAGACACTTGCCGATCACATGTGCTACAGGTCACAGAACAAGGGCCAGCAGACACTTGCCAATCACATGTGCTACAGGTTACAGAACAAGGGCCAGCAGACACTTGCCAATCACATGTGCTACAGGTTACAGAACAAGGGCCAGCAGACACTTGCCAATCACATGTGCTACAGGTCACAGAACAAGGGCCAGCAGACACTTGCCAACCACATGTGCTACAGGTCACAGAACAAGGGCCAGCAGACACTTGCCAACCACATGTGCTACAGGTCACAGAACAAGGGCCAGCAGACACTTGCCAATCACATGTGCTACAGGTCACAGAACAAGGGCCAGCAGACACTTGCCAACCATATGTGCTACAGGTTACAGAACAAGGGCCAGCAGACACTTGCCAACCATATGTGCTACAGGTTACAGAACAAGGGCCAGCAGACACTTGCCAACCATATGTGCTACAGGTCACAGAACAAGGGCCAGCAGATACTCTTGCCAATCACATGTGCTACAGATCACAGAACAAGGGCCCGCAGACACTTGCCAATCACATGTGCTACAGGTCACAGAACAAGGGCCAGCAGATACTCTTGCCAATCACATGTGCTACAGGTTACAGAACAAGGGCCAGCAGACACTTGCCAATCACATGTGCTACAGATCACAGAACAAGGGCCCGCAGACACTTGCCAATCACATGTGCTACAGGTCACAGAACAAGGGCCAGCAGACACTTGCCAACCATATGTGCTTCAGGTCACAGAACAAGGGCCAGCAGACACTTGCCAACCATATGTGCTACAGGTCACAGAACAAGGGCCAGCAGACACTTGCCAACCATATGTGCTTCAGGTCACAGAACAAGGCTCAGCAGACACTTGCCAATCACATGTGCTACAGGTCACTGAACAAGGGCCAGCAGATACTCCTTCCCCACATGTGCTACAGGTCACTGAACAAGGGCTAGCAGATACTCCTTCCCCACATGTGCTACAGGTTACAGAACAAGGGCCAGCAGATACTCTTCCCCCACATGTGCTAAAGGTCACAGAACAAGGGCCAGCAGACACTTGCCAATCACATGTGCTACAGGTCACAGAACAAGGGCCAGCAGACACTTCCCAATCACATGTGCTACAAGTCACAGAACAAGGTCCAGCAGACACTTGCCAACCACATGTGCTACAGGTTACAGAACAAGGACCAGCAGACACTTCCCAATCACATGTGCTACAGGGTACAGAACAAGGGCCAGCAGACACTTGCCAACCATATGTGCTATAGGTCATAGAACAAGGGCCAGCAGAAACTTGCCAACCAAATGTGCTACAGGTCACAGAACAAGGGCCAGCAGACCCTTGCCAATCACATGTGCTACAGGTCACAGAACAAGGGCCAGCAGACACTTCCCAACCACATGTGCTACAGGTCACAGAACAAGGGCCAGCAGACACTTCCCAACCACATGTGCTACAGGTCACAGAACAAGGGCCAGCAGACACTTCCCAACCACATGTGCTACAGGTCACAGAACAAGGGCCAGCAGACACTTGCCAATCACATGTGCTACAGGTCACAGAACAAGGGCCAGCAGACACTTGCCAATCACATGTGCTAAAGATCACAGAACAAGGGCCAGCAGACACTTGCCAATCACATGTGCTACAGGTCACAGAACAAGGGCCAGCAGACACTCCCCAATCACATGTGCTACAAGTCACAAAACAAGGGCTAGCAGACACTTGCCAACCACATGTGCTACAAGTCACAGAACAAGGGCCAGCAGACACTTGCCAACCACATGTGCTACAGGTCCCAGAACAAGGGCCAGCAGACACTTGCCAACCACATGTGCTACAGGTCCCAGAACAAGGGCCAGCAGACACTTGCCAACCACATGTGCTACAGGTCACATAACAAGGACCAGCAGACACTTGCCAACCACATGTGCTACAGGTCACAGAACAAGGGCCAGCAGACACTTGCCAATCACATGTGCTACAGGTTACAGAACAAGGGCCAGCAGACACTTGCCAATCACATGTGCTACAGGTCACAGAACAAGAGCCAGCAGACACTTGCCAACCACATGTGCTACAGGTCACAGAACAAGAGCCAGCAGACACTTGCCGATCACATGTGCTACAGGTCACAGAACAAGGGCCAGCAGACACTTGCCAATCACATGTGCTACAGGTCACAGAACAAGAGCCAGCAGACACTTGCCAACCACATGTGCTACAGGTCACAGAACAAGGGCCAGCAGACACTTGCCAACCACATGTGCTACAGGTCACAGAACAAGGGCCAGCAGACACTTGCCAATCACATGTGCTACAGGTCACAGAACAAGGGCCAGCAGACACTTGCCAACCATATGTGCTACAGGTCACAGAACAAGGGCCAGCAGACACTTGCCAACCATATGTGCTACAGGTTACAGAACAAGGGCCAGCAGACACTTGCCAACCATATGTGCTACAGGTTACAGAACAAGGGCCAGCAGACACTTGCCAACCATATGTGCTACAGGTCACAGAACAAGGGCCAGCAGATACTCTTGCCAATCACATGTGCTACAGATCACAGAACAAGGGCCCGCAGACACTTGCCAATCACATGTGCTACAGGTCACAGAACAAGGGCCAGCAGATACTCTTGCCAATCACATGTGCTACAGGTTACAGAACAAGGGCCAGCAGACACTTGCCAATCACATGTGCTACAGATCACAGAACAAGGGCCCGCAGACACTTGCCAATCACATGTGCTACAGGTCACAGAACAAGGGCCAGCAGACACTTGCCAACCATATGTGCTTCAGGTCACAGAACAAGGGCCAGCAGACACTTGCCAACCATATGTGCTACAGGTCACAGAACAAGGGCCAGCAGACACTTGCCAACCATATGTGCTTCAGGTCACAGAACAAGGCTCAGCAGACACTTGCCAATCACATGTGCTACAGGTCACTGAACAAGGGCCAGCAGATACTCCTTCCCCACATGTGCTACAGGTCACTGAACAAGGGCTAGCAGATACTCCTTCCCCACATGTGCTACAGGTTACAGAACAAGGGCCAGCAGATACTCTTCCCCCACATGTGCTAAAGGTCACAGAACAAGGGCCAGCAGACACTTGCCAATCACATGTGCTACAGGTCACAGAACAAGGGCCAGCAGACACTTCCCAATCACATGTGCTACAAGTCACAGAACAAGGTCCAGCAGACACTTGCCAACCACATGTGCTACAGGTTACAGAACAAGGACCAGCAGACACTTCCCAATCACATGTGCTACAGGGTACAGAACAAGGGCCAGCAGACACTTGCCAACCATATGTGCTATAGGTCATAGAACAAGGGCCAGCAGAAACTTGCCAACCAAATGTGCTACAGGTCACAGAACAAGGGCCAGCAGACCCTTGCCAATCACATGTGCTACAGGTCACAGAACAAGGGCCAGCAGACACTTCCCAACCACATGTGCTACAGGTCACAGAACAAGGGCCAGCAGACACTTCCCAACCACATGTGCTACAGGTCACAGAACAAGGGCCAGCAGACACTTCCCAACCACATGTGCTACAGGTCACAGAACAAGGGCCAGCAGACACTTGCCAATCACATGTGCTACAGGTCACAGAACAAGGGCCAGCAGACACTTGCCAATCACATGTGCTACAGATCACAGAACAAGGGCCAGCAGACACTTGCCAATCACATGTGCTACAGGTCACAGAACAAGGGCCAGCAGACACTCCCCAATCACATGTGCTACAAGTCACAGAACAAGGGCTAGCAGACACTTGCCAACCACATGTGCTACAAGTCACAGAACAAGGGCCAGCAGACACTTGCCAACCACATGTGCTACAGGTCCCAGAACAAGGGCCAGCAGACACTTGCCAACCACATGTGCTACAGGTCCCAGAACAAGGGCCAGCAGACACTTGCTAACCACATGTGCTACAGGTCACAGAACAAGGACCAGCAGACACTTGCCAACCACATGTGCTACAGGTCACAGAACAAGGGCCAGCAGACACTTGCCAATCACATGTGCTACAGGTTACAGAACAAGGGCCAGCAGACACTTGCCAATCACATGTGCTACAGGTCACAGAACAAGAGCCAGCAGACACTTGCCAATCACATGTGCTACAGGTCACAGAACAAGAGCCAGCAGACACTTGCCAATCACATGTGCTACAGGTCACAGAACAAGGGCCAGCAGACACTTGCCAATCACATGTGCTACAGGTTACAGAACAAGGGCCAGCAGACACTTGCCAATCACATGTGCTACAGGTTACAGAACAAGAGCCAACAGACACTTGCCAATCACATGTGCTACAGGTCACAGAACAAGAGCCAGCAGACACTTGCCAACCACATGTGCTACAGGTCACAGAACAAGGGCCAGCAGACACTTGCCAATCACATGTGCTACAGGTCACAGAACAAGAGCCAGCAGACACTTGCCAATCACATGTGCTACAGGTCACAGAACAAGGGCCAGCAGACACTTGCCAATCACATGTGCTACAGGTCACAGAACAAGTGCCAGCAGACTCTTGCCAATCACATGTGCTACAGATCACAGAACAAGGGCCAGCAGACACTTGCCAATCACATGTGCTACAGGTCACAGAACAAGGGCCAGCAGACACTCCCCAATCACATGTGCTACAAGTCACAGAACAAGGGCTAGCAGGCACTTGCCAACCACATGTGCTACAAGTCACAGAACAAGGGCCAGCAGACACTTGCCAACCACATGTGCTACAGGTCACAGAACAAGGGCCAGCAGACACTTGCCAACCACATGTGCTACAGGTCCCAGAACAAGGGCCAGCAGACACTTGCCAACCACATGTGCTACAGATCACAGAACAAGGGCCAGCAGACACTTGCCAACCACATGTGCTACAGGTCACAGAATAAGGGCCAGCAGACACTTGCCAATCACATGTGCTACAGGTCACAGAACAAGGGCCAGCAGACACTTGTGAATCACATGTGCTACAGGTCACAGAACAAGAGCCAGCAGACACTTGCCAACCACATGTGCTACAGGTCACAGAACAAGGGCCAGCAGACACTTGCCAATCACATGTGCTACAGGTCACAGAACAAGGGCCAGCAGACACTTGCGAATCACATGTGCTACAGGTCACAGAACAAGGGCCAGCAGACACTTGCCAATCACATGTGCTACAGGGTACAGAACAAGAGCCAGCAGACACTTGCCAACCACATGTGCTACAGGTCAGAGAACAAGAGCCAGCAGACACTTGCCAACCACATGTGCTACAGGTCACAGAACAAGAGCCAGCAGACACTTGCCAACCACATGTGCTACAGGTCACAGAACAAGGGCCAGCAGACACTTGCCAATCACATGTGCTACAGGTCACAGAACAAGGGCCAGCAGACACTTGCGAATCACATGTGCTACAGGTCACAGAACAAGGGGCAGCAGACACTTGCCAATCACATGTGCTACAGGTCACAGAACAAGGGCCATCAGACACTTCCCAATCACATGTGCTACAGGTCACAGAACAAGGGCCAGCAGACACTTGCCAATCACATGTGCTACAGGTCACAGAACAAGGGCCAGCAGACACTTGCCAATCACATGTGCTACAGGTCACAGAACAAGGGCCAGCAGACACTTGCCAATCACATGTGCTACAGATCACAGAACAAGGGCCAGCAGACACTTGCCAATCACATGTGCTACAGGTCACAGAACAAGGGCCAGCAGACACTCCCCAATCACATGTGCTACAAGTCACAGAACAAGGGCTAGCAGACACTTGCCAACCACATGTGCTACAAGTCACAGAACAAGGGCCAGCAGACACTTGCCAACCACATGTGCTACAGGTCCCAGAACAAGGGCCAGCAGACACTTGCCAACCACATGTGCTACAGGTCCCAGAACAAGGGCCAGCAGACACTTGCTAACCACATGTGCTACAGGTCACATAACAAGGACCAGCAGACACTTGCCAACCACATGTGCTACAGGTCACAGAACAAGGGCCAGCAGACACTTGCCAATCACATGTGCTACAGGTTACAGAACAAGGGCCAGCAGACACTTGCCAATCACATGTGCTACAGGTCACAGAACAAGAGCCAGCAGACACTTGCCAATCACATGTGCTACAGGTCACAGAACAAGAGCCAGCAGACACTTGCCAATCACATGTGCTACAGGTCACAGAACAAGGGCCAGCAGACATTTGCCAATCACATGTGCTACAGGTCACAGAACAAGGGCCAGCAGACACTTGCCAATCACATGTGCTACAGGTTACAGAACAAGGGCCAGCAGACACTTGCCAATCACATGTGCTACAGGTTACAGAACAAGAGCCAACAGACACTTGCCAATCACATGTGCTACAGGTCACAGAACAAGAGCCAGCAGACACTTGCCAACCACATGTGCTACAGGTCACAGAACAAGGGCCAGCAGACACTTGCCAATCACATGTGCTACAGGTCACAGAACAAGAGCCAGCAGACACTTGCCAATCACATGTGCTACAGGTCACAGAACAAGGGCCAGCAGAAACTTGCCAATCACATGTGCTACAGGTCACAGAACAAGTGCCAGCAGACACTTGCCAATCACATGTGCTACAGATCACAGAACAAGGGCCAGCAGACACTTGCCAATCACATGTGCTACAGGTCACAGAACAAGGGCCAGCAGACACTCCCCAATCACATGTGCTACAAGTCACAGAACAAGGGCTAGCAGGCACTTGCCAACCACATGTGCTACAAGTCACAGAACAAGGGCCAGCAGACACTTGCCAACCACATGTGCTACAGGTCACAGAACAAGGGCCAGCAGACACTTGCCAACCACATGTGCTACAGGTCCCAGAACAAGGGCCAGCAGACACTTGCCAACCACATGTGCTACAGATCACAGAACAAGGGCCAGCAGACACTTGCCAACCACATGTGCTACAGGTCACAGAATAAGGGCCAGCAGACACTTGCCAATCACATGTGCTACAGGTCACAGAACAAGGGCCAGCAGACACTTGCGAATCACATGTGCTACAGGTCACAGAACAAGAGCCAGCAGACACTTGCCAACCACATGTGCTACAGGTCACAGAACAAGGGCCAGCAGACACTTGCCAATCACATGTGCTACAGGTCACAGAACAAGGGCCAGCAGACACTTGCGAATCACATGTGCTACAGGTCACAGAACAAGGGCCAGCAGACACTTGCCAATCACATGTGCTACAGGGTACAGAACAAGAGCCAGCAGACACTTGCCAACCACATGTGCTACAGGTCAGAGAACAAGAGCCAGCAGACACTTGCCAACCACATGTGCTACAGGTCACAGAACAAGAGCCAGCAGACACTTGCCAACCACATGTGCTACAGGTCACAGAACAAGGGCCAGCAGACACTTGGCAATCACATGTGCTACAGGTCACAGAACAAGGGCCAGCAGACACTTGCGAATCACATGTGCTACAGGTCACAGAACAAGGGGCAGCAGACACTTGCCAATCACATGTGCTACAGGTCACAGAACAAGGGCCATCAGACACTTCCCAATCACATGTGCTACAGGTCACAGAACAAGGGCCAGCAGACACTTGCCAATCACATGTGCTACAGGTCACAGAACAAGGGCCAGCAGACACTTCCCAATCACATGTGCTACAGGTCACAGAACAAGGGCCAGCAGACACTTGCCAATCACATGTGCTACAGGTCACAGAACAAGGGCCAGCAGACACTTCCCAATCACATGTGCTACAGGTCACAGAACAAGGGCCAGCAGACACTTGCCAACCATATGTGCTACAGGTCACAGAACAAGGGCCAGCAGACACTTGCCAATCTCCCAATCACATGTGCTACAGGTTACAGAACAAGGGCCAGCAGACACTTCCCAATCTCCCAATCACATGTGCTACAGGTTACAGAACAAGGGCCAGCAGACACTTGCGAATCACATGTGCTACAGGTCACAGAACAAGGGCCAGCAGACACTTGCCAATCACATGTGCTACAGGTCACAGAAGAAGGTCCAGCAGACACTTGCCAATCACATGTGCTACAGGTCACAGAACAAGGACCAGCAGACACTTGCCAATCACATGTGCTACAGGTCACAGAACAAGGACCAGCAGACACTTGCCAATCACATGTGCTACAGGTTACAGAACAAGGGCCAGCAGACACTTCCCAATCACATGTGCTACAGGTCACAGAACAAGGGCCAGCAGACACTTGCCAATCATATGTGCTACAGGTCACAGAAGAAGGTCCAGCAGACACTTGCCAATCACATGTGCTACAGGTCACAGAACAAGGGCCAGCAGACACTTGCCAATCACATGTGCTACAGGTCACAGAACAAGGGCCAGCAGACACTTCCCAATCACATGTGCTACAGGTTACAGAACAAGGGCCAGCAGACATTTGCCAATCACATGTGCTACAGGTCACAGAACAAGGGCCAGCAGACACTTGCCAATCACATGTGCTACAGGTCACAGAACAAGGACCAGCAGACACTTGCCAATCACACGTGCTACAGGTCACAGAACAAGGGCCAGCAGACACTTGCCAACCATATGTGCTACAGGTCACAGAAGAAGGTCCAGCAGACACTTGCCAATCACACTTGCTACAGGTCACAGAACAAGGGCTAGCAGACACTTGCCAACCATATGTGCTACAGGTCACAGAATAAGGGCCAGCAGACACTTGCCAACCACATGTGCTACAGGTCACAGAACAAGGGCCAGCAGACACTTGCCAATCACATGTGCTACAAGTCACAGAACAAGGGCCAGCAGACACTTGCCAACCACATGTGCTACAGGTCACAGAACAAGGGCCAGCAGACACTTGCCAATCACATGTGCTACAAGTCACAGAACAAGGGCCAGCAGACACTTGCCAACCACATGTGCTACAAGTCACAGAACAAGATCCAGCAGACACTTGCCAACCACATGTGCTACAGGTCACAGAACAAGGGCCAGCAGACACTTGCCAACCACATGTGCTACAGGTCACAGAACAAGGGCCAGCAGACACTTTCCAACCACATGTGCTACAGGTCACAGAACAAGGGCCAGCAGACACTTGCCAACCACATGTGCTACAGGTCACAGAACAAGGGCCAGCAGACACTCCTCCCCCACATGTGCTACAGGTCACAGAACAAGGGCCAGCAGACACTTGCCAACCACATGTGCTACAGGTCACAGAACAAGGGCTAGCAGACACTTCCCAATCACATGTGCTACAGGTTACAGAACAAGGGCCAGCAGACACTTGCCAATCACATGTGCTACAGGTCACAGAACAATGGTACTATAACCAACGCCATAGCTCTTACCATAACCAAACCTATGGCATTAGCTATAATCCCTAAATGTATCTCTAAACCTAACCATTGTCCTAAACATATCCACAACCCTAGCCCAATCCAAGCTTTAACCCTCAACATACCAAAAACCTAGTTAGCACCATCCTTAACCATTGTCATAACAACTAACCATACCCTAAATTTAGCCTTATGCTTAACACCAACTATAACCAAATCCCAAACACTAATCGGACATTCTATTGATATTGTTGGCTACAACTTTCTTGCAGTATGTTATGGACGGTGAAATCTCAGTTTACAGAAGGTCTTTTCCCTGACACTGTATATCTCATTATACAATAGCTCCTGATTTCCCACTGAGCAGATGAAGAGATTAGTTCAAATTAACACTGGCTCTGAGAATAATTAACATTCTAACTTTAATGTCCTTAGCTAAGCATCACCCCAGAGCCTCTATAACAGCAGGCTTTAGTAATAATCTGCAGATATAGCGCTGAGCTGCTGTAAGCTCTCACGTTTATGCTGTGATTACAACACAAACACTTACAAACACTTAGGGAGGAAAGATGCTGTCAAATAGAAGGTCAGTAGCATTATCAGAGGGAATACTCTAATATATTCATGTATTTCTTATGTGCAAGCTCTGGAGACTAATACACAGACAGCCTTACACCTTATGTCTAATAACACTACGCCACGTTAGTGCTGTGCGATTGGTGTCATAGGATCCAGACTGCTGTCTCTAGTTATAGCACATTTTACTAATCCTATACCCAACATGACTGGAGCTTCACACATCTGAAATGTTCATTCTACTGACACTGCAACATTTACACTTCAAGGAATCGAGAAGGCTTTATCTCATAAAAGAGTGGCTAATAGGAAATCTAGTCTACAGTAACTGAGAATTTAGTTACATAAATCAGATAGAGCATGACATTTTAAACAATTTTTAATTTTACTTTTATTATCAAAATTGCTTTGTTCTCTTGTTATCCCTTGTTAAAGAATAAAGCTTGGTGGGCTGATAAAGAGCAAGCACGTCTTTAGCAGTCTATAACAGCAGCATTTGCAACATTGTATAACACTGCTGCCAGATGGTTATAGACACATGCACACTCCTGAGATCACCAAGGATACCAATATATCTATGAAAAATTCATAAGAGAAGTAAATTGGAAAGTTGTTTAAAATGTCATACTCTATCAAGTCAATTTAAAGGGACAGTCAAGTCAAAATTAATCTTTCATGATTCAGATAATCTTCTAATCACTGGGCAGGCGTAAAAATAATGTTGGAACGATGTGGCGACCATTCCACATTTGACACATTGATCTAGGATCTGTTTGTACCATTTTGCTGCTCTATGTGGTGTGATGTAGTCCATATGTAATATCCTAGTCTGTGCTTCTCTGAGATGTACTGACAATGTTGCCTGTTTTGTGCGTTCTAAGCTGTCCACTATATCTTGGGTTGTCAGTTCTATTGGGTTAGTGAGGTTATGCTTTGACATTATGCCAGTAAGTATGAAGGACTCGTCCTGCATTATGATACGTGAGTAGAATTGGGACAAGGAGAATATGCCCATACGAAACAATGTCTGGGAAACAGCAAAAGGCGATTTCTCCCAAAATTTTTCACACCGTGACTGCATGGTTAAAATATAATGCCTCCTATATCTGCTTGCCTGCCAGGGTCAATATTATGTATAGTTTGAATATGCTTAACGTTACTGACATCTGTTTTTCGTATATATATATCTACCTATCGTTGGGTATAGGGCCCATGCCCAGACGATGGGAGTATTTTTTTATTTTTTTTCGATAATTTAGATGTCTTTGTATTTTCTCCTGACCTAATACAAGCTGTACTAAATGTTGCAGTTATAGTGGCATGTATCTTTGATTAAGGTTACTTATATTTAGATAGTACTCTTCGCCCCCTAGTAGCTGCAGTATGGCTGATTGCTTAATAAATGTAAGGGTACCAGTGATAACAGGATAGAATAATGATCTCCTTCAGCTTACTATACATTATTCGCTAATTGGGATTATTTTATATGTATATATGCTAATATATATATGTACTTTAATAGTACTCTCCTTTATATTTCATGGGTGTGCCTTAACATGAGATAATCTATGCATGGAAGGCTCTTTTGCTATTATGTATAGTCTCCCTCTTCATAATTTTGTAAATGAGCTACTCAACTGGTGTCAGGGTTGCTACCATGGATTTCTAGATTCTCCCATGCAGGGTGCAGCATTTGCCCTTCATTTAACGAGCTCGTTCCAATATATCTTCTGATTATCCATTTGCCCTTAAAAAAAATTAAAATAGATATGGCGTTTTGATGACTAATTTGCTTACCACCCACAAAATATCACCTCCCCCCCATTATAAAAAACCTCCTATACCAGGAGGGTTAAATACGCGGTTTGTCTTGCTTATACCACACCCTAACTCCCTTTCTTATAAGTATATCTTGTAGAACAACATAACATTGACCCTATCCTTCCCTTAAAGCTCAACAAGATTGTTTATTCCGAATGTTAACTTTTGAAAAAAAGAGGTTCTAACTCTAATACATGCTGCAGCATTTATGCTGTTCTAATGTTTTTTTATTTTATTGTTAAGATATTATTGCAATGTAACAGTTAGCAGTATGTTACTTCTAACACTGGATGTACATGATTATATTATTTGAAAACCTCAATAAAAAAAAAAAAAAAAAAAAATATAATACCTCAGTTGCAGATAGGCATAAAAATGCAGATTGGGGATTTGATACTTAGTTCTCAGCTCCTGAAAGGAGCGTACTGTGTGCTGTAGCGGGTCCAGCATATCCCCAATTGCTACAAAGCCCAATCTCTTCCAAATATGAAATGGTTCGTAATCATTACCCGCTGGAAAGCAGGGATTTCCCACTATAGGTATATAGTTTGGGGTAGGGCTGTCCGACTTTAGGTACTTATGTAATTTACACCAGGCTCTTAGCGGATCCCTATACATCACATTGTTAGTAATTGAAGGGGGTAGCGTTTTGCAGTCTCCTTATGGCAAAAAGGCCACAGCTATGGGACCTACCACCGCTTCTTCTAATTTCAGGTCACAAAAGTGTCCTGTACCCAACTGCCAGTCTGTCACCAGTCTGGCCAGAGCCGCCCAGTTATACCATTGTAAGTTCGGGAGTCCCAATCCCCCCTTAGTGTAAGGGAGATGCAGTTTATGTGTTGCAATTCGCGGTCTGCCCTCCTTCCAGACAAAGCGAGATATAGCTCTCGTGAGCCTACTTAAATCTGTTTTTGTCATTAGAAATGGCAGCATGAGTAGCGGATATAGGATTTTGGGTAAGATTGACATCTTTATCAGGCTGACGCGCCCTGACAGCCCCAGAGGGAGATTGGCCCAGTTAGAAAGAAGAGTTCATATATTTTTGTTGGGTCTCTATGGAGATGAATGCCCAGATAGGTGAGGCCATCTGTCGCTTCAGTAAAAGGGTAGGTGTGTCTAGAGTTCTGGTGTCTGTGGAGCCAGAGTATCTCCGATTTAGAGGTGTTTATTTTGTATCCGGAAAAGCTACCGAAATCAGATATTACTTGAAGTATACGCGGGATATGGATCTGCGGGGAGTCCACGAACAGCAGCATGTCATCTGCGTACAATGCCAAGTGGAGGGGTACGTCTCCTATGACAATTCCTGGAAATATTTGTTTAAGCTTAAGCGCGAGAGGCTCGAGGGCCAAATTAAATAATAGGGGCGATAGTGGGCAGCCCTGCCTGGTACCCCTCTGTAGATTAAAATCATTCGAGAAGCAGCCGCCAGACAAAACCCTTGCCACAGGGGCCCTGTATATTTTGCTAATAATATCCAGAAAGGGGCCCTCAAAACCAAATTTCTGCATGGTGTTTAACAGATGGACCCACTCAACCCTATCGAAGGCCTTCTCTGCATCTAGCGATAGCAGGAAGGCCTCCGATGCGTTCTTTCTGCCACCTCTCTCTCCCACAGACCAAAAATGTTCAATAACCTGCAATACCCTGCGAAGGTTGACCACCGAAGTACGTTTCACATGAAGCCAGTCTGGTCTGAGTGTAAAAGATCCGGCAGAATAGATATGAGTCTATTCGCCATAATTTTTCGTGAAGAGCTTGTAATCGGTGTTTAACAAGGATATGGGTCTATAGGATGTAGGCAGAGATCGGTCTTTACCCGGTTTAGGGATGAGAGTGATATGAGCTGATGTAAAGCTCGCCGAGGGGGTTGTATTGGATAGCAAGAAGGCATTGTAGAGACCAGTGAGCGTGCCACCTATCTGTGGGTGAAGTAGCCTATAAAATTCAGCAGGAAACCCATCAGGGCCCGGTGCTTTACCTATGGGCTGCAGGGTATATGCCAATTCTTCTTTTGTGATGGGGGCGTTTAGACTATTCCGTTGCTCTAGAGATATCTTGGGCAACCGTACCGAATTTCAAAATTGGTCCTGCACCTCCTGAGTCGACGGAGTTTGACTTGCGTATAGCTGCGAATAGTATTGCGCAAAACAGCCCGCAATGTCTTCAGGTGTGGTGCATGTCTTGTTATTCCAGCGTATCGCTGCTATCTTAATCTTCGCTGTCTGTGGTTTCGTTAGGGTGGCTAGCATCTTACCTGCCCTATCTCCGAATCTGTAGAACCTACCTGCTGACTTCAACAGGCCAGAAGCCGCCTGTTGCTTTTGAACGTCTCAAGATCCGTTTTTGAGGTGATGCATTTAATATAGGCTGGTTTCGACTTAGTCTGAAGGTAGACTTGATAAGTCTGTCCTTATTGCTTCTGTAGGCTTCTAAGCCTATACTGTGTTGTGTGCTTAAGCTTAGATATGTACGAGATGATGTTACCCGCTAGGACCACCTTCGCCGTTTCCCATAGGAGCAGGGGATTGTCCATATGCTGTGCGTTATCAGTCATGAAGTCTGTCCATGAATGTTGTAGGAATTTATGGAACGTCTCTGAGTTAGTCAGATATGTAGGAAACCTGAGTATGTTTCTGTTCGTGTGCGGTCCATCAGACCCCAACCAAAGTTCCACTGGGGCATGGTCAGATAAGAGGATGTCGTGAATTTTACTTTGTCGCACTTGGTCAATTAATCTGTTAGCTATTAAAAATAGATCTATACGAGAAAGGGTGTGCTTGGCTTTAGACAGGCACGTGTACTCCTTACCCTCAGGATGTTGCAACCTCCAAATATCGAAGACATCCAGATCTTTATCAAACATGTTAAATATTTTCGTTTCATATTTGGCCTTATAATTTCTTCTAGGATCTGCTAAACTGTGTGGTTCTAACCATTGTCTGTCTAAACTGTGCGTAGGGGAGATGTTGAAATCTCCTCCCAATATCAGGTTAAGACTTAGATATGGGGCTAATCTTTGTAGTAGATCCTGCCAAAATTTCACATCTCTGTGATTGGGGGCATATATATTGCAGAATACATAATCTAGTGAGTTAACCTTGGCGCGCGCTATCAGATACCTGCAGTCAGGGTCTAGATATCTGTGTTGGATAGTAGCCTCCACCCTTTTCCCAAATACAATAGCCAGTCCACGACTAGCTCTGGTGTGGGAGAGAAATGTAACCTGGCCTACCCAGTCCCTCTGTAGTTTTTGGTGTTCTAGATCTAATAGGTGCGTCTCCTGGAGCAGGGCAATATCCGCCCCCAACTTCCTAAGGTGTGTTAGAACTGACTTGCGCTTTATTGGTGAGTTGAGACCTCCCACATTCCATGTCACTAGTTTAAGCGACATCTTTACAGTGTAAAGCTTTTATGTATCTCAGCATCAAGGAAAAAAAAAAAAAAAAGGGGGGGGGGGGGAGAGGGGGAGGAAAAAAGGAAATGTAGGGGCAAGAGAGAGGGAGAGATAAGACCAGTATGCATAGTAGAACGGAAATAAAGGACGGGGTTCTGTGAGAAAGCATACCTTGATATTTAAAGAACCTTACAGAGCAGTCAATTTCATATCTCTTTACCACAAATACATTTAGTTTTACTCTCTCATGATAACTGACAATTAGGATTTTCGACATTCTAGTGGTAGTATTCCAATAGAGGAGACTACAAGGCTTGCAACGTGTTGGGTCGGGTGGACTATCTAAGTCTTGCCCCTTAAATGATTGGATAACACTATGTGTATTGTCCCCTTGTTCCTTAGTGTCAGAATTTGTGTTCTCTGTATGAGCAATCCCACCCAGTGACGTGGAAGGGGCTATTGGTAAGTAAGGTATTATAGCAAGACCTAAGGTGTTAAAAGATATTTTCCTCTCCCCTCTAAGGTGTTGAAGGAATTTATGTTTGTACTCGCAAGACTTTTGCTTTCTATAGGGTTCATCTTTGTTGCCTAAGAAGTGCCCTCTAAGTTCATACTGCAAAAGTTAATGTAAAAGATACTAACACTCTCAGGCTCTGTAGCTGACCCAGAACATTAGCGAATCTCCAAAACGCTAATGTGAGAAAACATGGAGAAAAGGTGCAGGGTAGCGCTAATGAAAGCACAGAGCTCAATTTGTATATGGTATATCTATACTAATATGGTAATGTGTAAAAAATATTTGTCTAAAAAAGATAATAACTATGTGAATCTTTAAAAATTTATTATACAATAATCATATAACAATAGTGCCGGCACTGATTAAAACAGTATAATGAAAAAGGACATACACATAAAATACATAAAAAATGGGTATTAATTTCAAGTAATATTGGCAAAAAATGGCAAGAGAAAAAGTTAGCTTGCTAAGTATTTTAGGCAGCCTAAACTGCAAATGTGTCCGTATTGGATAATTCAAAAATGTTCTCAAATTGGGCACACAAAATTACCGTCTCTGCTATGTGTGGAGTTGTCCGTTGTATTTATTGAGTCCCGTGACTTTGTGCAGAGTGATTCTTCTGGTGTAAGTAGAGCAAGTATTATTGTAGAGAGCACGCTGATAATTGTAATCCTTCAGTGCTTGCTGTGAATGATCCTGTAGCGTCCTAGGATAATGGCCACAGTGGCAGATGTAAGGGTAGGTCCTGGGACCGAAGGTATTAGCTGGTTTCTGATGCTTTGTTTGACAGCTGTACCAAACGAGTCCTATTACCCTTACAGTATCAGAGTCGGGAGTGTACTTTAAACCCCAGATGTATTGCGGTAATCATAAGGTGGACACAAGCGGTAGGCAGATCATGGGCCGGTTAATTAAGCATATATCAGCCTCTGTGTATTGTGAGAGGGATATTGCACCGTACCTACTGTAACCACTTGAATCAGAGTAAAAGTTATATGCAGACGAGCAAATCTACGCGTTTCAGCCCGATAGGCCTTTATCAAGATGCTCGTTCTGTGTTAATCCAGGTTTAAATGTCTATAAGATCCTCCTTATTGGTTGTGAAGTTCCCTCCTTGGTGGGTGTGTTTCCAATTGAATTCGCAGGTGTGTTTGATGTCATTCAAGATTTGGGAGCTTGTTTTCCAATTTGTATGGGAAAAAACTTTTTCTCTTTTTAGACACATTCGTTACAAACCTTGCAATAAATGTATGTACATATGTACAGGGAGTCACAATTAAATATGAAGCATAAACGTAAAGTGTACAGATATTCAATATCTATCTCTCATAGGTGTAATATGTATGAACTTAGAAAACCGATCTTAGAAAAAAACGATCTATGTGATGCCGTATTTTTGCTATGTTGCATGTAATCGTGATCTTAATATATAACCTAGGAAAGTGACAGCAGAAATTTAAGAGAAAATGAAGAGTTCACTTTGACGTATCGAATGAGAAACAATGTTTCAAAATGTGTGAATGCAGAACAATATTTTTGTATGGGAGTACTTTTGTTGAATAAATGAATTTAAAGGAGTTAGTAATATAAGGAAAAAAAGTTAATAATAATAATATAAAATGCTACGTTAAATTGAAATATTAGTTCAAATTTGTGTGATGTTTATTTAGATAATGTTGGAATATGTAGTAGCTCATATAAACATCAAGTACTTTGATATTAATCAAATGGATTTTTTTGTACTAGATGTTAATTGGATTTGCTTAACTGACTTGTATATGTTACAAAGGAATGTGGGAATAAATAATAAGTAAATGTGAGGTTAGATGCAATATTTAGAAAGCTTATCAGCATTATATGTAGTAACTATTCTAAGTTATCTATTAATACTTTAACTTACTTTAAAGATATATATCAGTCACAAAAAAGTGTGAATATGGAAAAAAGGCGAGCTCATAGAGGTTTTTTTAAAAATGCGAGCTCATAGAGGTTTTTTTGAAAAAAACTCTAAAGAATTCCCTGAAAGCTTTTAAAGGTATTCCGTATTGTTTTTGATGAAACATATGCTAATATACTTGGATAGATAGCACATATTAGTGTTATGTGAAGTTTTATGATCTTAAAGTGAAATTATTTTGTGCAAAGAAGAGAATTTTTTTGTGTAATCAACATATTTTAAAGGGGAAGTGAATTAGTTAGAAGGAATTTTTAACCTTAATATACGGTGCCAAGATGTTGGAAATTACTCCTTGAGTTTTTGTTTATGAGTTTTTATATAAGTGAATTTAGGTCCAGCTCTGAATTTAAACCGTAAGGGTGTAAGGTATTATAGTGGAATATTAGTTCTGCTTCTTTTCTCATAAGTAGTTTGTTCATGTTGCCGCCCCTCTTATTAATAGTCAGCTTTTTTATGCCCCAGAATTTAAAATGTTTAAGGTTTCCCTGATGTATCTCTTTAAAATGTGAATATAGTTTGGTGTCTGAGGCTCCATGTTCAATTTTTAGAAGATGTTCACGTATTCTATCTTTGAGCATTCTACTTGTTTGTCCGAAGTAGGAAAGTGAACAGGAACATTGTATACAATATACAATGTTTCTATCTGTACATCTAATGACTTCTTTGATTTTAGTTGAATATTTGGTAGTGGGGGATTTTAGTTCTTTGAGTTTGGTGCTGTATTGACAAGATTTACAAGATATGCAAGGGTAATATCCACTTAATTCTTTACCTAAAAGATCTCTATCATGTGCTTGTTTGCCTCTTTTAAATTCACTTGGTGAGAGTATCATTTTAAGGTTCCTAGCTTTTCTAAAAATAATATCTGGTTGATTTTTGAGGTTGTGGCCTAGAATTTGATCTTGTTTGAGTAAATTCCAATGTTTCTTTAGGATTTTCTTAATTTCTAGATGTTGTGAACTGTAATCTGTTATAAATGGTATGCAAAGATCTTCTGAATTGTTGTTCATATTGACATTTCTTTTATGATTTTTATTTTTGTTTTTTAGTAATATCTCTCTATCTATGGTGGCTACCTCATTCATTGTTTTTTTGATACTGAGCGGGTTATATCCTTTCTCTATAAATCTAGTAGTTAATATTTCTGATTGAAGATTATAATTTTCTAATGAGGAACAGTTTTTTTTAATCCTCATAAACTGACTTTTGGGTATGTTTGATTTCCATTGTGTTAAATGGCAGCTCTCAAAGTGTATGTAATTGTTGGCGTCAATATCTTTAAAATATGTTTTGGTATGGATTTGGTTATTAACTATTTCGATTTCTATATCTAAGAAATGCATCTTTCTGCTACTGTATTCGTGGGTGAAAGTAATACCCATATTGTTATTGTTTATATCAGTCATAAAGGTATCTAATAACTCTATATCACCCTTCCATACCAGAAATATATTGTCAATGTATCTGCAATAGTTCACGAGGTTCGCCCCCCATGGGCCATCATAGATGTATGTTTTTTCAAATGAGCCCATGAATAGATTGGCATAACTGGGGGCGAACCTCGTGCCCATCGCAGTCCCCTTTATTTGGAGGAACAATTCGTCATTAAATAAGAAACAGTTATTTGATAGAATAAACTTAATACATTCAATTATAAATTTATTTTGTAGTGATGGGAGTTCATTATCTCTATCTAAAAAAGTTTTGACTGCTGTAAGTCCCAGTTCATGTTGGATATTTGTGTAAAGTGAATTCACATCACATGTGACTAAAGTATAGTTATCTTGCCAGGTTAGATTTTTGATAGAATTGAGGAAATGTGTTGAATCTTTGAGGTATGATTGTAAATTTATGACATATTGCTGTAAATAAAAATCAATGTATTGTGATAAATTACTAGTGAGTGATTCAATCCCTGATATTATTGGGCGACCTGGTGGTTTTGTCCGGTGTTTGTGTATTTTTGGTAAGAAGTAAAATGTTGGAGTCTTAGGGTGAATTATAGTAAGAAAGTCTAATTCTGATTGGTTGATAATCCCTTCTTTTTTAGCATTTTACAAAATAGAAGAAACTACAATGACTTACCACACTACAGGGACTATAACCACTATAACCACTATAACCAAAATTGGAGAATCCCTGTAAAGAACAGATTCGAAACCCTACAAGTAACACCCAATAGAGACAGAACATTCTTGAGTAGAAATTACAAAAATCAAGGAAATAAATCTGAGGGAGCATCTTTTTTAGGGCACTCCCCCGTGAAAGCGGGGCCCTCAAAAGAATGCCAAGAACCAGCAAAACCACAAAGAATCCCACAAAACAAAAGAAGACTAGAGGCAGAAGAGGGGGAAGACACACAAAACAAAACAGCAAAAAGACAATACCAATAAGATCAGGGATTTTCAATTTGAGTAAAATAAAATTAAATGAGAAACAGGAAGAGGTCCTCAATAAGGGCCTCACTTTTGCACCATCGTGCAAAATGAATAAATTTGAAACGCTAATTAACATAAATCAATACATACGTAAGCTGACACTTAAAAGATATTTCCTTAAGAATCCAATACAATATCAACAACAATCTGATAATAACAGTTACATACATACGAATTATAAACCTAAGTCAGACTTCTACCCAATCAATGAGAAAAGTGAGCATATCAAATTATTTGAACAGAATATTAAGAAAGATCTCACATCATTAGATTTGACTAAGCCAATGAAAAATAACCTCACAAAAAAAGAATTTGAAATACTAGAAGAACTTAAAAACATAAAGGAAATAATAATAAAGCCGGCAGATAAGGGGGGAGGGATTGTAGTCATGGATACTAGTTACTACATAGAAGAATCTTACAGATTGCTCAATGATATGGAAACTTATAAAAAATTATCTATAAACCCGCTCCCCAAACAGATACGACAACTAGATGTCCTTTTACAAAATGCTAAAAAAGAAGGGATTATCAACCAATCAGAATTAGACTTTCTTACTATAATTCACCCTAAGACTCCAACATTTTACTTCTTACCAAAAATACACAAACACCGGACAAAACCACCAGGTCGCCCAATAATATCAGGGATTGAATCACTCACTAGTAATTTATCACAATACATTGATTTTTATTTACAGCAATATGTCATAAATTTACAATCATACCTCAAAGATTCATCACATTTCCTCAATTCTATCAAAAATCTAACCTGGCAAGATAACTATACTTTAGTCACATGTGATGTGAATTCACTTTACACAAATATCCAACATGAACTGGGACTTACAGCAGTCAAAACTTTTTTAGATAGAGATAATGAACTCCCATCACTACAAAATAAATTTATAATTGAATGTATTAAGTTTATTCTATCAAATAACTGTTTCTTATTTAATGACAAATTGTTCCTCCAAATAAAGGGGACTGCGATGGGCACGAGGTTCGCCCCCAGTTATGCCAATCTATTCATGGGCTCATTTGAAAAAACATACATCTATGATGGCCCATGGGGGGCGAACCTCGTGCACTATTGCAGATACATTGACGATATATTTCTGGTATGGAAGGGTGATATAGAGTTATTAGATACCTTTATGACTGATATAAACAATAACAATATGGGTATTACTTTCACCCACGAATACAGTAGCAGAAAGATGCATTTCTTAGATATAGAAATCGAAATAGTTAATAACCAAATCCATACCAAAACATATTTTAAAGATATTGACGCCAACAATTACATACACTTTGAGAGCTGCCATTTAACACAATGGAAATCAAACATACCCAAAAGTCAGTTTATGAGGATTAAAAAAAACTGTTCCTCATTAGAAAATTATAATCTTCAATCAGAAATATTAACTACTAGATTTATAGAGAAAGGATATAACCCGCTCAGTATCAAAAAAACAATGAATGAGGTAGCCACCATAGATAGAGAGATATTACTAAAAAACAAAAATAAAAATCATAAAAGAAATGTCAATATGAACAACAATTCAGAAGATCTTTGCATACCATTTATAACAGATTACAGTTCACAACATCTAGAAATTAAGAAAATCCTAAAGAAACATTGGAATTTACTCAAACAAGATCAAATTCTAGGCCACAACCTCAAAAATCAACCAGATATTATTTTTAGAAAAGCTAGGAACCTTAAAATGATACTCTCACCAAGTGAATTTAAAAGAGGCAAACAAGCACATGATAGAGATCTTTTAGGTAAAGAATTAAGTGGATATTACCCTTGCATATCTTGTAAATCTTGTCAATACAGCACCAAACTCAAAGAACTAAAATCCCCCACTACCAAATATTCAACTAAAATCAAAGAAGTCATTAGATGTACAGATAGAAACATTGTATATTGTATACAATGTTCCTGTTCACTTTCCTACTTCGGACAAACAAGTAGAATGCTCAAAGATAGAATACGTGAACATCTTCTAAAAATTGAACATGGAGCCTCAGACACCAAACTATATTCACATTTTAAAGAGATACATCAGGGAAACCTTAAACATTTTAAATTCTGGGGCATAAAAAAGCTGACTATTAATAAGAGGGGCGGCAACATGAACAAACTACTTATGAGAAAAGAAGCAGAACTAATATTCCACTATAATACCTTACACCCTTACGGTTTAAATTCAGAGCTGGACCTAAATTCACTTATATAAAAACTCATAAACAAAAACTCAAGGAGTAATTTCCAACATCTTGGCACCGTATATTAAGGTTAAAAATTCCTTCTAACTAATTCACTTCCCCTTTAAAATATGTTGATTACACAAAAAAATTCTCTTCTATGCACAAAATAATTTCACTTTAAGATCATAAAACTTCACATAACACTAATATGTGCTATCTATCCAAGTATATTAGCATATGTTTCATCAAAAACAATACGGAATACCTTTAAAAGCTTTCAGGGAATTCTTTAGAGTTTTTTTCAAAAAAACCTCTATGAGCTCGCATTTTTAAAAAAACCTCTATGAGCTCGCCTTTTTTCCATATTCACACTTTTTTGTGACTGATATATATCTTTAAAGTAAGTTAAAGTATTAATAGATAACTTAGAATAGTTACTACATATAATGCTGATAAGCTTTCTAAATATTGCATCTAACCTCACATTTACCTATTATTTATTCCCACATTCCTTTGTAACATATACAAGTTAGTTAAGCAAATCCATTTAACATCTAGTACAAAAAAATCCATTTGATTAATATCAAAGTACTTGATGTTTATATGAGCTACTACATATTCCAACATTATCTAAATAAACATCACACAAATTTGAACTAATATTTCAATTTAACGTAGCATTTTATATTATTATTATTAACTTTTTTTCCTTATATTACTAACTCCTTTAAATTCATTTATTCAACAAAAGTACTCCCATACAAAAATATTGTTCTGCATTCACACATTTTGAAACATTGTTTCTCATTCGATACGTCAAAGTGAACTCTTCATTTTCTCTTAAATTTCTGCTGTCACTTTCCTAGGTTATATATTAAGATCACGATTACATGCAACATAGCAAAAATACGGCATCACATAGATCGTTTTTTTCTAAGATCGATTTTCTAAGTTCATACATATTACACCTATGAGAGATAGATATTGAATATCTATACACTTTACGTTTATGCTTCATATTTAATTGTGACTCCCTGTACATATGTACATACATTTATTGCAAGGTTTGTAACGAATGTGTCTAAAAAGAGAAAAAGTTTTTTCCCATACAAATTGGAAAACAAGCTCCCAAATCTTGAATGACATCAAACACACCTGCGAATTCAATTGGAAACACACCCACCAAGGAGGGAACTTCACAACCAATAAGGAGGATCTTATAGACATTTAAACCTGGATTAACACAGAACGAGCATCTTGATAAAGGCCTATCGGGCTGAAACGCGTAGATTTGCTCGTCTGCATATAACTTTTACTCTGATTCAAGTGGTTACAGTAGGTACGGTGCAATATCCCTCTCACAATACACAGAGGCTGATATATGCTTAATTAACCGGCCCATGATCTGCCTACCGCTTGTGTCCACCTTATGATTACCGCAATACATCTGGGGTTTAAAGTACACTCCCGACTCTGATACTGTAAGGGTAATAGGACTCGTTTGGTACAGCTGTCAAACAAAGCATCAGAAACCAGCTAATACCTTCGGTCCCAGGACCTACCCTTACATCTGCCACTGTGGCCATTATCCTAGGACGCTACAGGATCATTCACAGCAAGCACTGAAGGATTACAATTATCAGCGTGCTCTCTACAATAATACTTGCTCTACTTACACCAGGAGAATCACTCTGCACAAAGTCACGGGACTCAATAAATACAACGGACAACTCCACACATAGCAGAGACGGTAATTTTGTGTGCCCAATTTGAGAACATTTTTGAATTATCCAATACGGACACATTTGCAGTTTAGGCTGCCTAAAATACTTAGCAAGCTAACTTTTTCTCTTGCCATTTTTTGCCAATATTACTTGAAATTAATACCCATTTTTTATGTATTTTATGTGTATGTCCTTTTTCATTATACTGTTTTAATCAGTGCCGGCACTATTGTTATATGATTATTGTATAATAGATTTTTAAAGATTCACATAGTTATTATCTTTTTTAGACAAATATTTTTTACACATTACCATATTAGTATAGATATACCATATACAAATTGAGCTCTGTGCTTTCATTAGCGCTACCCTGCACCTTTTCTCCCTCTAAGTTCATAGCCTTCCTGGTGTAGCATCCAGAACCATATGTATAAGGTCTAATAGTGAGAGTAACGTAAATAACATTAATAACCATCAACATTTCAAACATAACAGTAAGCGTCAATTGTACCTGTACACAAGATGATATGTGAAGCAGAAGCAAAAAAATAACAACTTAACAATCTATAAATTTTTAACATTACCCAAGAGGCCTGTCCAGGCCTCCATCCTGAACCAAATGTCTGTTTAGTCTCAGGTAATCCACCATTCCGTGTGGACTCATCAGGCAAACAGGATAAAGCCATCTACCCTGTCTTTTAAGGATTCAAAAAGCTGAACTTAAAGTCCCCCTCAGGGACACTGGGAAGCTGTATCAAGGTGGCGGTTGATGTTGTTCTGTAGCCAAGTAGGATTTCAGTGCTTGTGAGGAATGGAAAAATTTAACCCCATGGGGGGTCTGCAGCCGTAGCTTTGCGGGAAATAGTAAGGCGGCTTGTCTTCCTTGCTCATGTAGTTGGGAGCACAGTGGTGCAAATTCTTTCCTTCGCTTTGACACCTCCATAGAAAAATCTTGAAAGAGGAATAATCTGGATCCCTCATATAGTACCTCTTTGTGTGTCCGATATGCTCTTAGAATTTTTAACTTTTCCTGAAAATTCAGGCATTTGAATATGACCTGCCTAGGTTTGGATTTCATTTGCTCCAGGCCTCTCTCTGGTCCCATACGATGCGCTCTTTCCACATCTATCGGGAGGATGTCTGCATGTAGGCCTAGAAGTTTAGTGAATGTGAGTGCCATGAACTCCAACAGGTCTTTGCCCTTGATGGACTCCGGAACTCCCACTATGCGCAGGTTGTTGCGACGACTTCTGTTCTCCAAGTCGTCGATGCGGTCTTGAAGTTGTTGCGTTTTCATGGTCAGTTGTTTAATAGCCACATCAGCAACTGATTGCCTATCTTCCGTATCTGATATGCGGGTTTCCGCCGTGGTCAACCTTGAGGAAAATTGTCTAATTTCACATGTTAAGGTATCAACCCCTGTTTTCAGAGAGTCCATTTTAGGGAGAAAAAAGGACTTCAGTTCTTGTAGTAAAGCAGTGTGGTCTAGATTTTGGCCCATATTCTGATACATAAGTGGTGGGTTTTCAACATGTATGTCAACTGTATGTCTTTGCTGCCTTTTATTATTATCTGCAGTTTTGGACCTGTGTGACATATCTGCAGCAGCAGGGGAGGGCAGCTTGAAGAAAAACGTATCCACTTTCATCAGCCCCAATATACCCACGTCTGAGATTACAGACTATGTAGAAGTTCGTGATATCAATCTGTCTCAAAGGGGGGAGGTTGTCTGTGTAAATATCAGGGTTCTGGTGGTTTATCAGACTCAGGAAGTCAAAGAACCATATAGTGTTGTTTAGGGGGGATTTTCTGGGTTAGATGGGCGTGAAGAAGACAGCTAGGGTGATAACTTTGGTGTGGAAGTGTTTCAAATAACAGAAATTAAAGTTCAAGACACCCACACCTCTGTCCCCAAGGAGGCACCAAGAAAAATAGAGTTGCGTCAGGAGGACAGGAGATGTTAATGCAATGGTGCCTTTACAAGTGACTCCCTGTTATCTTGTCTCTCAGCATGAAGAGAGGGCCGTGTAGCAATGTATAAACATATCCGGGAATAAGGCCTAGTGGTTGTGCGTTGCATAGGCGCTTCAGAGGGGCCCAGTGTTATGTGTCATATGTCCCAGTTTAACTGTTTTATGCAGCTTTTGTAATGGAAAGTGGTTGAGTGTCACACATAGTATATTGCAGCTTACGTGTCTGCTTGCGGCTCTCCGGTGACCTTCCGGTATCTCCTCTATCCGGAGCTATGTATTCCCCTTGTGATCAAGTTCAAGGGATTCCTCCGACACGTTCGTGGATGCTGCGCCTCACCGTGAGAATTTACTGTCTCTGCGGGGTCTATCTTTTCCGCGCGGATGTCAGGTTGCTGGGTATCTCGCTCGGTGTGTGAGCCAAGATGGCGGCGTGGCGCAGCAAAGTAGATCCTTTTTTTTTTCTGTGGGCTCCCAGTTGCTAGATCGAGTGGAGAGATCTGCACTCTGTTAGTAGTAGCCAGCGTTGTCGCATACAACCTGGCAATTGATCAGAGTGGGGTTGGGCAGGAAAAATTAGCGTTTTTCAATTTTTCTTAACTCCGATGTACGGAGCTCTCTAGAGTTGCGTCTGCCTATGAGGTCCCGCCCACCGGAAGTCGCCATGGTGTTTTTTTAATAAAACTTTTGGCATTGGGGACTTCTCTGGGTCATTCCTGGTTAGGCAAGTGCTGAAGGGGTGGGGCCGGGTGGACCCACGCCCGAAGGACCACAGGGAAGCCATCACACTTCTCTGTCTACAGGACTTGATGGGGGGCTTGAATGAGGTATTCTCTTTAGAGTTTGAGGTATTACTATTTCACGCAGCGTTTGTGGGGACACGGGCGGTATACTGCGTGAACACGTGCAGCCCGTGGAGTATGGGCTCATGTTGCTTATAACTAGGTCTAAGACTGACCAGGTGGGGAAAGGGGCTTGGCTGTGCTTGGATAGGTTAGACTTAGAGGTTTGCTGTCCGGTGCAGAATTTCGAAGAGTTCTGTAGGGTGCGGCCTGAAGGTCCCCCGCAGCTGCTCATACACAAGGATGGATCATCTTTATCTGTCTTCCAGTTTCGTAAGGTCCTGGCTAGAACAACGGTGGCAGCAGGTTTGGACCCTACAAAGATAGGGTCTCATTTGTTCCATATTGGGGCAGCGATGACCGTCGCTGCAGGCGGTTCTTCTAGCAAAGATATAAAGTGACTAGGGCGTTGGAAGTCCGGGAGATACACATTGTATATTCGCCCATTGCTAGGTGAACAAAGGAAGGGACGGACCCACTCTGCTAGTTAATTGAGGGTTTGGGGTCGCTCTGGATTACATAGCTATTTGCAGGGTTGCGCAATCATTGTCAGCGCTTTTGCTTAGTATTTCATATCATGTCCTTACAGGCAAGAATTCCCCCCCAACTCATGTTTGGATAGTGGGGCACTCATTCATACATTGTGCGGCCATCAGGGTGCTGCGGCTACCGGATGGGCAGCAGCTGGGATTTCCGGCGTCGAGAGCCAACATTCGTTGGCTGGGCCGAAGGGGGTTGGCTTGGGATGAGTTGCCAGCCCTCCTCCAGGATGCTCACAGGAGGTGGGGGAAACCTCACATTGTGATTTTGCATTTGGGGGGCAATGACTTAGGGGCGGCCCCAGCATTGGACCTGATAACAAAGATGGTCTCTGACTTGCGGTGGGTGTATGCGTTGCTCCAAGGTGTGCAAGTTGGAGATATATTGTGACACCAAGGGCAGCATACAATGTCAAGAAAAAAGTCAATCGAGAGGTGGGGAGAGCGGTCGCGGCCTTAGGCGGCTTCATCATCAGGCATGACTCCATTACGGTCGACACTAAGGCTCTATATCGCCCGGATGGCGTTCACCTGGTGGATGCTGGGGTTGATATTTTTCTGGCCGATATCAGAAAGGCTTTACCAAATGTTATAGAAATTTTTTTTTTTTTTTACAAGGTTATTTAATTACAGAGCTAGTTGGTTCTTTATAGGTGGCGGCAAGAGGGTAGGGATCTATTCTCTTGTGGCGGTCGACCAGGACCCTTGAAGCGGGCGGAGAAAGATGTGAGTGACGTCCTTAGATGGGGGAGGGACGCCCACCGGGTGCCGACCTGGGGGATTCTCCCCCTTCCGAAATCTTTGGGTGAAGATCTCTAGAGTTTTGCAACTATCTCTCTCTGCCAATTGAGCGCAAGCAACCCGTGCTGCACTGCAGTCCCCCGAATGGGGTTCCTGGCCGGCTGTCAGTAGGGGTTAGGTTAGGAGTTAGATGCCGCCACCAATTTTACTGACCTTGTTACAAGTTAATAACATTTGAAAAAGTTGCCTGATATGGTATTTTGCAGTGATGAAGGTTTATGTTAATAAACATGACCATGACCGGTCTTTCCCCACACATAGTGTTGCGTATTTATTTTCAGTAAAGTGTCTAGAATAAGTAAAGGTGTAATTGTTTTTTTTCCCTTATGGAAGTGGAAGGCCCTCTAGTGGGTCTGTAGCAAAATTAAGGAAAAAAGGACTTGAAGTCTAGATGGTTCTAGGTACTACAATGTTGCAAGTAAAGGGGCGGGGTTTTCTACTCACCTTTAAAGGTTCTTGTTGCAGTAGACCTGGCCTCTTTGTTCCTGCGTCCAGACTTCAAGAAGAGCTTTCCCGCCCACCCATCCGGAGATAAGAAATTGCGGCATGGTAATGGTGAGGGCCTAGTTAGGCTTGACTCGGGTAGGTTTATGTGAGCTAGCCCGTTAAGTCCAGGTCTGGTACATTAGTTTCCACCGCGTGATGGCGTGTTTTACGACTCGCCAGACGTGGGCGCCTTCTTGGGCTGGAATTGGATACCCTAGCTGGCGGTCAACCAGGACACCCTTGAAGTGGGCGGAGAGAGATGTGAGTGACATCCTTAGATGGGGGAGGGACGCCCACCGGGTGCCGACCTGAGGGTTCTCCCCCATACGAATCTTTGGGTGAAGATCTAGAGTTTTGCAACTATCTTTCTCTGCAAATTGAGTGCAAGCAACCCGAGCTGTGCTGCAGTCCCCCGAATGGGGGTCCTGGCCAGCTGGCAGCAGGGGTTAGTTTAGGAGTTAGATGCCGACACCAATTTTACTTGTTACAAGTTAATAAAATTTGAAAAAGTTGCCTGATATGGCATTTTGCCATGATAAAGGTTTATGTTAATAAACGCGACCGTGACCCGGTCTTTCCCCACACATGGTGTTGTGTATTTATTTTCAGTAAAGTGTCTAGAATAAGTAAAGACGTAATAGGAGGTTTGTCCCTTATGTAAGATAATGAAAGCAATGGAGGTTCTGCAAACAAAGGCCTAGATTTTGGAGTTTGGCGGTAGCCGTGAAAACCAGCGTTAGAGGCTCCTAACGCTGGTTTTAGGCTACCGCCGGTATTTGGAGTCAGTCAAAAAAGGGCCTAACGCTCACTTTTCAGCCGCAACTTTTCCATACCGCAGATCCCCTTACGTCAATTGCGTATCCTATCTTTTCAATGGGATCTTTCTAACTCCGGTATTTAGAGTCGTGTCTGAAGTGAGCGTTAGAAATCTAACGACAAAACTCCAGCCGCAGAAAAAAGTCAGTAGTTAAGAGCTTTCTGGGCTAACGCCGGTTCATAAAGCTCTTAACTACTGTGCCCTAAAGTACACTAACACCCATAAACTACCTATGTACCCCTAAACCGAGGCCCCCCCACATCGCCGACACTCGATTAAATTTTTTTAACCCCTAATCTGCCGACCGCCACCTACGTTATCCTTATGTACCCCTAATCTGCTGCCCCTAACACCGCCGACCCCTATATTATATTTATTAACCCCTAATCTGCCCCCCACAACATCGCCGCCAGCTACCTACACTTATTAACCCCTAATCTGCCGTCCGCACGCCGCCGCCAGCTACATTATAGCTATGTACCCCTAATCTGCTGCCCTAACATCGCCGACCCCTATATTATATTTATTAACCCCTAACCTGCCCCCCACAACGTCGCCGCCACCTACCTACACTTATTAACCCCTAATCTGCCGACCGGAGCTCGCCGCTACAATAATTAACCCCTAATCTGCCGACCGCAAAGAGCCGCCACCTACATTATAGCTATGTACCCCTAATCTGCTGCCCCTAACACCGCTGACCCCTATATTACATTTATTAACCCCTAATCTGCGCTCCCTAACATCGCCAACAACTAACTTTAATTATTAACCCCTAATCTGCCGACCGAATCTCGCCGCTATTCTAATAAATGTATTAACCCCTAAAGCTAAGTCTAACCATAACACTAACACCCGCCTAAGTTAAATATAATTTAAATCTAACGAAATAAATTAGCTCTTATTAAATAAATTATTCCTATTTAAAACTAAATACTTACCTGTAAAATAAACCCTAATATAGCTACAATATAAATCATAATTATATTATAGCTATTTTAGGATTAATATTTATTTTACAGGTAACTTTGTATTTATTTTAACCAGGTACAATAGCTATTAAATAGTTAATAACTATTTAATAGCTAAAATAGTTAAAATAATTACAAAATTACTTGTAAAATAAATCCTAACCTAAGTTACAATTAAACCTAACACTACACAATCAATAAATAAATTAAATAAAATACCTACAATTACCTACAATTAAACCTAACACTACACTATCAATAAATTAATTAAATACAATACCTACAAATAACTACAATGAAATAAACTAACTAAAGAACAAAAAATAAAAAAGAACTAAGTTACAAAAAATAAAAAAATATTTACAAACATAAGAAAAATATTACAACAATTTTAAACTAATTACACCTACTCTAAGCCCCCTAATAAAATAACAAAGCCCCCCAAAATGAAAAATGCCCTACCCTATTCTAAATTACAAATGTTCAAAGCTCTTTTACCTTACCAGCCCTGAACAGGGCCCTTTGCGGGGCATGCCCCAAGAAATTCAGCTCTTTTTCCTGTAAAAAAACACATACAATACCCCCCCAACATTACAACCCACCACCCACATACCCCTAATCTAACCCAAACCCCCCTTAAATAAACCTAACACTAAGCCCCTGAAGATCTTCCTACCTTGTCTTCCCCTCACCGGGTATCACACCAATCCGTCCTGGCTCCGATATCTTCATCTAAGCCCAAGCGGGGGCTAGACATCCATCATCCGACGGCTGAAGAAGTCCAGAAGAGGCTCCAAAGTCTTCATCCTATCCGGGAAGAAGAGTAGATCCGGACCGGCAACCATCTTCTTCCAAGCGGCATCTTCTATCTTCATCCGATGAGGACCGGCTCCATCTTGAAGACCTCCACCGTGGAATCAGCCAATCAGAATCAAGTTCAATCCGATTGGCTGATCCGATCAGCCAATCAGATTGAGCTCGCATTCTATTGGCTGATCGGAACAGCCAATAGAATGCGAGCTCAATCTGATTGGCTGATTGAATCAGCCAATCGGATTGAACTTGATTCTGATTGGCTGATTCCATCAGCCAATCAGAATTTTCCTACCTTAATTCCGATTGGCTGATAGAATCCTATCAGCCAATCGGAATTCGAGGGACGCCATCTTGGATGACGTCCCTTAAAGGAACCGTCATTCGTCGGGAAGTCGTCGTCGGAAGAAGATGGGTCCGCGGTGGAGGTCTTCAAGATGGAGCCGGTCCTCATCGGATGAAGATAGAAGATGCCGCTTGGAAGAAGATGGTTGCCGGTCCGGATCTACTCTTCTTCCCGGATAGGATGAAGACTTTGGAGCCTCTTCTGGACTTCTTCAGCTGTCGGATGATGGATGTCTAGCCCCCGCTTGGCCTTAGATGAAAATATCGGAGCCAGGACGGATCGGTGTGATACCCGGTGAGGGGAAGACAAGGTAGGAAGATCTTCAGGGGCTTAGTGTTAGGTTTATTTAAGGGGGGTTTGGGTTAGATTAGGGGTATGTGGGTGGTGGGTTGTAATGTTGGGGGGGGGTATTGTATGTGTTTTTTTACAGGAAAAAGAGCTGAATTTCTTGGGGCATGCCCCGCAAAGGGCTCTGTTCAGGGCTGGTAAGGTAAAAGAGCTTTGAACTTTTGTAATTTAGAATAGGGTAGGACATTTTTTATTTTGGGGGGCTTTGTTATTTTATTAGGGGGCTTAGAGTAGGTGTAATTAGTTTAAAATTGTTGTAATATTTTTCTTATGTTTGTAAATATTTTTTTATTTTTTGTAACTTAGTTCTTTTTTATTTTTTGTACTTTAGTTAGTTTATTTCATAGTATTTATTTGTAGGAATTTTATTTAATTTATTTATTGATAGTGTAGTGTTAGGTTTAATTGTAGATAATTGTAGGTAGTTTATTTAATTTATTTATTGATGATGTAGTGTTAGGTTTAATTGTAACTTAGGTTAGGATTTATTTTACAGGTAATTTTGTAATTATTTTAACTAGGTAACTATTAAATAGTTATAAACTATTTAATAGCTATTGTACTTGGTTAAAATAAATACAAAGTTACCTATAAAATAAATATTAATCCTAAAATAGCTACAATATAATTATAATTTATATTGTAGCTATATTAGGATTTATTTTACAGGTAAGTATTTAGCTTTAAATAGGAATAATTTATTTAATAAGAGTTAATTAATTTCGTTAGATTTAAATTATATTTAACTTAGGGGGGTGTTAGTGTTAGGGTTAGACTTAGCTTTAGGGGTTAATACATTTATTAGAATAGCGGTGAGCTCCAGTCGGCAGATTAGGGGTTAATGTTTGAAGTTAGGTGTCGGCGATGTTAGGGAGGGCAGATTAGGGGTTAATACTATTTATTATAGGATTAGTGAGGCGGATTAGGGGTTAATAACTTTATTATAATAGCGGTGCGGTCCACTCGGCAGATTAGGGGTTAATAAGTGTAAGGTTAGGGGTGTTTAGACTCAGGGTACATGTTAGAGTGTTAGGTGCAGACGTAGGAAGTATTTCCCCATAGCAAACAATCGGGCTGCGTTAGGAGCTGAACGCGGCTTTTTTGCAGGTGTTAGGTTTTTTTTTCAGCTCAAACAGCCCCATTGTTTTCTATGGGGGAATCGTGCACGAGCACGTTTTTGAAGATGGTCGCTTCCGTAAGCAACTCTGGTATCGAGAGTTGCAGTGGCGTTAAATATGCTCTACGCTCCTTTTTTGGAGCCTAACGCAGCCATTCTGTGGACTCTCAATACCAGAGTTATTTTAAAGGTGCGGCCAGAAAAAAGCCAGCGTTAGCTACGCGGGTCGTTACCGACAAAACTCAAAATCTAGCCGAAAATTACTCTGGCAAGCCTTGTTTACTCCAATAATAAGTTAGATAGCTCCTCCAAATAAGGCAGTTGTTGATAATGTATTAACATATTCAGAAAGTTATCCCATGCATCCCAGCTTGTATGTGATATTCTATAAGATGTTGATGAATGTATGTGTGTAAAAGTATTTGTGTATTTATGTGTGTGTGTGTATTTGTGTGTGTGTGTGTATTTATGTGTGTGTGTGTCTGTGTATTTATGTGTGTGTGTGTCTGTGTATTTATGTGTGTGTATTTATGTGTGTGTTTGTGTATTTATGTGTGTGTTTGTGTATTTATGTGTGTGTATTTATGTGTTTATTTGTATTTATGTGTTTGCGTGTATTTATGTGTGTGTCTGTGTGCTTGTGTATTTATGTGTGTGTGTATTTGTGTGTATTTATGTGTGTGTGTATGTGTGGGTTTTTGTATTTATGTGTGTGTGTGTGTCTTTATGTGATTATATTTATGTGTGTGTTTGTGTTTATGTGTGTGTATTTATGTGTGTGTATTTATGTGTGTGTATGTATGTGTGTGTGTGTGTGTGTGTGCATGTTTGAGTGTTTGTGTATTTATGTGTGTATGTGTGTGTGTGTGTATTTATGTGTGTGTATTTATGTGTGTATGTGTGTATTTATGTGTGTGTATGTATGTGTGTGTGTATTTGTGTGTGTGTATTTATGTGTGTGTGTCTGTGTATTTATGTGTGTGTGTGTCTGTGTATTTATGTGTGTGTGTATTTATGTGTGTGTGTGTGTATGTATGTGTGTGTTTGTGTATTTATGTGTG